>NC_044358.1:23073982-23198982 GCF_007364275.1 Archocentrus centrarchus | reverse complement strand
AAAGCCAAGTCTGATTTGAATAATCAGCTAGATTTCTTTCCATTGCAAAAAGGGAACTTTTTTTCTCATTAATTTTCATTTGTCAACACATTCACACACCTGCTTCCCTCCGACTGATGTGTGTGTCCACACACATTTATGCAGATGGTTGCCATACGAATACAAATTGGTGGCAAACTGACAAAAAGAGTAGAACTAGTTATGCACAGTAAGAAAATGTAAGACCGTGAAACAAATGGTGGAAGAAACAGGCTATGTGGAGCAGATGCAGACAATTACTCTTTAAAATCGCCTGCAGATTTCTTGTGCACATGTGTAGTTTTATATTTGTGAATGACTGTGAGAGGAATGAAAGGAACAGACAAATGTCTCCTGGCATTTTCCAAACACACACTCCTGTACACAAGCCTCTCCTCACTCGTTATTACTTTACCTATATTCTTTTCTAAACACATTCATCCCTTTATCATTTTAATGACCTGTAAAGGCAAATGGGATTCATGAGCCACAAACAAGGGGTGGGACGGGGCCACATTAATTAACCGATTACATGATCAATTATGTGTATCTGTGGGCAAGTGTAATTAAGGTCTGCCATATGTGCCTGGCTCATGTGACCAAATCCCTCATTGAAATGGCTTGTCATCACTCAGCACAGCACAGTTTCTGACTTCCATTGGTATTAGTGCTGCAGCTATCAATTATTTTGGTAAGAGAGTTTTTTTGTCAGCCATTCTTTGATTAATCGGATAAGAAATTTTAAGTTTCATTTTTTTTAAGCTCTCTAATTACTCAACAATTGAAGTTAGAAAATGAACAAAATTCTCATAGCACTAAGTCGGTGAGCACTGATGCTATTGAGCCCATTTTAAAAATTCTGAACCACAACTCACTTGGTTGCGCCGTGTGCTGGTGTGCGCTAAGCCAGAAAACATATTGGATGGTCACACACCACTCAGTTGGTAAAAATGATCTGAACTACACGGTTATGTCGCCGCTAGTTTGAAAGTATTCGTGCGCACTCTGACAGGTGGTTTGAAGTTTGTTTGGGCTGCTACTCTTGAATAATAAGCAGAGCACAAACACAGCGATGTCTTCAGGAAGGTTTTCATCCTCAGCTCATAGACTGGTGTCAGTGTCAGCAGTGGAAGACTGTGAAAGTTTGTCATCAGGTAGGACCCTGACTTAGTGCTATAGTCACACTAGAGAAAACAGTGGCTGGAGACCGTTGCATTACTAAAATTATTGTGGTCATGTGCAATGAGCTTGCAATTTTGTTGCCTTTATAATGGTTGCTTAAATCCAGAATACAACCTGTTACTGTAGCAAACAGCTGAGTTGAGTCCATATTGAAAACAGACGAGTTGCACTCATCGGCTCACACTGACGTTGATTAATTGCGACATGTTAGCAATTTGTCCGTTTTTATAAATTGGATAGCAATTATTTGCAAACCTTTGTCAATTTGTCTTACATCAGTTGCAGTCTGTCCAAGTTGGAGTGTGGTTGTTTGGAGACAGGTTGTCTCCCACCAGGCGACCTGTAGTTGATCAGTATAACTACTGGTCACTGAATGCAAAATATTTAATGCAATCACCAGGTAACCACTGATTCTTTGTACTGTAGTTGCCATCCTATTTTTACTCCAGATTCACTGAGCCATTAAGCATTTTTAATTGCAATGACATTGAGTGTCGAGGATTTTCTGTCATCAGGTTATTTGAGACACTTGATGAATTGTTGCAGGCCTACTCTGTATGTCTCATTACTGTTTTCTGTGTGAGTGTGTTTATCTCAGTTGCATGTGTTTGTGCTGTCTTCTCTGGGCCTGTGGGCTGATAAAGACTTAAAGGTTAGGTGTTCCCTCTCATTTCTCTCCCTCTCCAGGTAATTACTCCAAAGCACAGTTCAAGGCACACAGAGAGACAGGCGGCAGGTACACACTCACCAAGGGGCTCTGACAGAGAGAAGGAGAGGAGAGATAAACTCGCTCTTGGTCTTGTAGTCTAACCAGAGAATTAAACACAGACAACAGGATAAAAGACAGAACCCAAGCCAAAAAAAAAAAAAAAAACTACGCTGAAAAAGCTTGAATAAAGAATGGTAGTGTTTTGCACAGGTATGTGTACTCATCAGCAGCATGAATGTATAGAGGTTTTTTGCTTAATACTCAAGGCCAAAACACAACACTACTTTCAGTAAACGTTTCTAATCCACATTGAGAGCCGTGTGGAGCATCTGGGCTCCAGGGAGCTTCAATGCAGGGAGCTTAAGGCTGTCCTGATCAATACGCCAGACAGTGGGGCGAGGCAGGGCACTGCAGTAAGGACACAGGCACGTAGTTAACAGTGGATGTTTAAGTGGAGACATATATAGAAAAGACTCAGGTCAGCATAAAATGGGTAACTGGGCTAAAATTTAAAAAAAATCTCCCATTTTGGATCAAAGTTATTATAAATCATAAAGGGGCAACGGTGCCAAGCAGCTATGCACAATACTTTCTTCTCTGCTTTTTGTTGCTGTTTTATCATTTCTTTCCCTCTGACACCAATGTTTGCTCACACTGTGGGTGGCTTATGAGCACATGATATATTTTTTGAAGAATATTTTAAATAGCCTTGTGTAATCTGTACTAATAATCCTCTCCTCTGAATAGCAGCAGTGATAGCAACAGTGCCGATTATAGTCTCATACAAAATGCATGTGAGGAAATCCTCTTAAGGCCAAAACACGCTGATCTAATTCAATCAAGGCTCTGATATGGTGGAGGAGGACTTAAAAATGATTTGCCATTAGAAACATGTGCCTCAGTGTGTGTGTGTGTATGGATCTGTCAAATGGTCACAGATATCAGAAGGTCTTTGATAATATGCAATATAAGCCTGAGCTCCCATTACACACATACATATGTACACAGAGTAGTATCATGGTGACAAGCTTAGTGTCAATGTCAGCGAACAGACATGAAGAAACCTTAGAACATCCCCACATTCCCAGAGAGGGGAAAATCTCATTCCATCACTCCCCTCCCATCCTTTATCCCATTTCTTACAGCATCCTTGATCCAATCACCAGGCTTCTCCAAAGCTTCAAAGTATGCAGCAAAGAAAGATGAATCCCTAATTCAAATAGGTCTCTCGCTTTCTTTCTCTTTACCCTTGTGTTTATCATTTGTTGCCTGCAGAGGGCTTTGGTTCGTCAGGCAGTCAAGACATCACAGAGATCCGATTACAAAGGCAAAGGACACAAGCACCCTGACACACACGAGAAGACATATACACAGAGGAACATTCAAAAGAAACTGTGCTTATAAGAGGCTTGTCTTCTGAGAGAGATGCCCCTGTGCTTTTGTGTGGAACAAACTGTGTAACCTCAGAATTCCACATCGAAGACACATACTAGACGATTTCTTTAAATACGAGCGCCTGCAATTATTGAATAAAAGCATCTCAAAAGAAGTTTGTGTGCTTTCGTTTCTCAGGAATGCTCCTTGAAAACCCTGTTATTTAGTTGAGCCCCCAGCATGCAGGAGGATGATAGAGTAAGGGAATTCTGGTGTGTGGGATCGGGAATACAACATGATGCTTGTATGCAATTTGTACTTTATGTCCCTGGCAAGTCCTTCTCTTTGCTTGAGAATGCGGCTTCCTGCAAGGTTGCTAGCATCTTAATAACAATATTTTGAGTGTCCTTAGCTGGGAAGCATACTGCAGTATACTGCACAAAACAGAACTGATATTCCACAGGCAAGGCGATACTGTTAAAACAAAGTTAGAGCATACTGGTATAGACAAAGACACAGAGACACGGAGAGCTACTCCTCGTTTGAAGATCTGTGCATCGCCCTGACTTGATCTGCTGGGATTTGCAAGGACAGACCTTGCGTACACCTCAACACTCCAGTAGTACTCTGACAGCTTTCCAGGAGCTCCTTGTTATCCCGCAGCATAATCAGAGCCTCACTGTGCCCAATTAACCCTGCTAATCATTGTTATGGCTGATGAATGCACAAACATTACACACACCTCGCACTAGCCTCAGGATATGAGACTGTCAGTACCAGCTGTCGAAATTATAACCTGACTGAAGGGAAGTGGCCAAGCATGAAAGGAATCTATGTCACGTGCAAGCATACGGGTGTCTGTGGATTAGCTGTGTAATACTACAGGTTGATAAGAAGTCTTATGAGCTAGCATGAAATGACAGCTATTGACTGCTGTGGCTAGCAGTGAGTGGGATGAATTTCAGTGTTCCAGTTTCATCACTGGGCAGTAGCAAAAACCTGAACCCCATGGGAAGCTCCAGCAGGACCAGGACCGATGAACACGGACTGTAATCCATCACTTTACTGTTCATGCATTAGGGCTGTGTCCACAGCAGAGCCAACCAATAGACCATTAGCTCTGTAATTTGCCAGGCACTAGTACAGAGAAGTAGGCAGCATACAGAAACACTATCTCAGCCACAATTAGCCAGTAAACTTTAATTAGTATTGTGATTAAAGACAGAGAGGCAGAAAATCCTTCAGCAAATTCCTCAGCCTCCCACTCCCTACAAACTCTGACAAGAGCGTCCAAGTTGAGCTGCGTTTGCGTTTTTCTAAACAAATATGTGTGCGGGCCTGCAGTCTATCTGGGCTTACACTAACGCAACTCAGCACTTACACCGAGGATGAGAACACAGCAGCTGACGACACAGCAAATAGGCTACAGAGACCTGGGCTGCAAAACAACAAAGTGAATATCATACGCTCTATGACTCTAACATTTGGTATGTCTAAACACATGCATGAGAGCCTGAAACACACATCTGTGCACCTGTATCTTCACTACAGTGGAGAACATATTGAGATAATTCATTGCAGGTACAATTGGAAAGAAAAAATAGAATGTGATATTTGGAATCAACATTTAAGCAGGATTTTAAGAGTGTAGCTAGTTGGGGTAAAGTTTACTTTCTAATATATAAGCAGTCAGAGGTTGTCATTTGTTCTGCTGGTTCCAGTGGTTGCCACTTGTCATATAAGTCTGTCACAGGGCAAATACTAGAAAGAGAGATAGAGTAGAAGAAGAGAGTGCAGTGGCATGATAAGCACAGGAAGAGTTTTTTCTTTTTTGTTGTAGAAATCATGGTGGACTGTGAATGCTGAATCCCTTAAGTACTTCAGTTTCTGTTTTCTTCTCTTTGGGAACCTAATTGAAGTGATACGAGCGCTCTGCTCAGGGTGATGCTGGTCACAAAAAAAAAAAAAAAGCCTCAAAAACACATTAAAGACAAAAGTGTTACAAGTAAAAGATCCCACTACTGCTTTGTTATATTCAGAAAGGCTGCTCACAAACGAGGCCATGTGGATGGACTGTGCAAGCAGATAATTTTTTTAAGCACCACTGACTGATGGTGAGGACCTTACTGTAGGGGCTGGATATCAATGGTTGGTATGGCATGCTAAAAAGAGAAAAACTAAGTTTATGTTTGTAGAGTTTAGCTTAGAGAAAAGGCAGATAGTAGAAAGAGAGCAGAAATAGCAAATCCTGCTAAATAAAGCCATACAGAGCCAAACAAAAGAAGCAGCTAGTGGCACTGCCCTGTCTGCCATCACCACTGCAGGTGCAATGATTCATGGGAGAATTCATCTAGGAATGAGCTGGCGGGCAATAAATCACCTCTACTGCAAGACATCTGCACACACTGAACCCAGCTTCTCCTTCTCTGCTTGTTTGCAGAAGTTTATGAATGCCTATGTGCACGCTGATGGGCGTGGCCAGTCATGTATCTGTCTGTGTATGGACATGTTGTAGATTATTATTTAAATCTCTATCACATAATAAATAAAATGCAAATCTCATATAGCTTAGGCAGTTTATTAGTGATTAAGCAGTAATGTATATCTAAAACATGACCTGTGAGAATGCCAATCCCTACTTCCACCACCCACTCTCACAGACTCTCCTTTTGTTCGTTGTGCAACACAGCAAGTACGCTCCATTATAGCAAGATTAGTTAAAACTAAGTTTTTCTGTCTCTCTATTTCACATTGTTTCAGTCTGCTAAGCATCCCTCTGTCTCCCTCCTCTCCGCACTGCGGACTGTCCCTCAGCAGTGAGATGGTCTTTAAAGCAGCATATTTATCTCTGCATCAGTGACATCACCAGTGAAAGGAAGGAACAGAGAGAGAAAGAGTGAGAGAGCAAAACAGAAACAACAACAACAACAACAACAACAGCAACAAAAACAACATGTAAAATCCTGTCTGTTGTCTGTCTGGCAGAGGTCAGTCTTTGAGTGGTGAAGATGGGATAAAATGAGTTTACAGAGGAGACAAAGGCATAATGTTGTTTTTGATAGAATATGGGTTGACCCTTTGCATTATGTATACTGATACATAACTGCATCAATCGGATACACCTCCCTTATACTGTGAAATCCCCTTCAGTGTTCCTGATCATAATACAGGTGTTTCCAGTGTAACCTAACTGCTAGTTGCAGTGTGGCAGAGACTGCAGGCAGATAAAAACAGAAACAGAAAATAAGGGAGGACAGAAGATCGAGCTGTAGCGCACAGCAGAATGCTTCTCTCAAACAGACAAGCTGACCTTTTTTGCTTTTTAGTTCCATAACAGTGGCTTTCATATTACTTACACAGCTTGCTTTTATTGTGTCTCTACCTCTCTCTCTCTATATGCTTCCTTTTGTCACCTACAGTATTCCTCTTATCCTTGCTCATTTTTTCTTATTGTTGAGTCCCAGTTTCTCCCTCTACCTCCTTTAATGCCTCTTCAAGTCTCATGATAGTCGACCGAACACCATAAAAGCAAGGTTTAATGGGTGGTAGTAGTATTGATGAGCAGACATATAGCTGCATAACTGCACACAGGTAAGGTAAATGAACCATTCATGGTGTCTCCCTTCACGCCCAACCAGTCACAGCAGATGACTGCCCCCCACCTGAGCCTGGTTCTGCTGGAGGTTTCTTCCTGTTTAAAGGGAGTTTTTCCTTCCCACTGTAGCCAAGCACTGCCTCATATAGGGTCAGCTGACTGTTGGGGTTTTCTCTGTATTATTATAGTGTCTTTAACTTACAATATAAAGCACCCTGAGGCGACTCTTTTGATTTGGTGCTACATGAATAAAATTGAACTGAACTGAATTAAAATACATAATTGAGCCCATAATTAAAGTTTGAACATTCTCATCAAGAGTCAGAATCCTTTGTTATAACTGTAGGTTATAAATAACATTATTTTAGATAAGTTGCAAAGATATGTTGCAGTACAGTGGTTTTGGCTAGGGGATGAAGCATTTGCCCATCCTAGAACCTGGGTTCATTTCTTGCCAGTAGTACCCATTTCTATACTACTAACGCCCCAACAAGGAAATCTCTCGACATATTACAGCCCTCTGACGACAGAAACAAAACAAAAAAACAATCAGTAACAGCATGTATATAAGTGGAGGTACAAGACTATCTATGTCCTCCCTAGGGGAAGACACCTCCGCTGCAGTTCAGGGGAGGTGTCCTCTCCAAGTTGGGAGGAGAAAAAAGGAAAAACAAGGATGAAACAATAGATTCTACTCAGATAGAACGCAAAACATGCCAAAAACAAAAACAAAAAAATCTCCTGGTTGTTATGGTTACAGTACATGGGAAAGTGGACTGGAGAATATGTTCATATTCCTTAATGAAACAGGACTTGTAAGACTATGAAGCCAAAGAGGAGCGAGTCGACATGGAAGTGAAGTGTGAAATTAACAGATTCAGCTTGACTACATACAAGCTGTAGCAGTCATGACCTCTTGTTCTCAACCAATCCTTCCCTTATTTCTCACACTCTCATCTTTTCTTCTTCCAATATGTAGTCAGGGATATATTGGCTACTTTTCTACTTCTGGGAACAGCCAACACTGGCTATATATGTGTATGTGTGTGTGTGTGTGTGTGTGTGTGTGTGTGTTTATTTTCACATTATATCAACTCTTTCTTTAACTGCATCTTCTCCTTCCACTTGTTCACTGAGGCACTTATTCACAGCTCGATCCAGTGGGTCTTATCAGACTGGCTGTTTATCTGTTGCATTTTACGGTCTTATCTGCAGAGGTGTTGTCCATCTGCTCTAGATGACAAGGTTCTGGTTCGCTGTTTATTTAAAACCATTATTTACACAGGGAAAGCTGGCTTAGCATTCACTTTCTTTTCCAGCATTCCACATGACATCCAAACAGTTGAATACAGCATATTTTTGCTCAAGGAAGCCAATGAACCGCTAAAAGTTTAAAGTGGAATTTCTAACACCAGTTGTTAACAAACAGTTTTGGAAAAGGGGGCACCTTCATGGGTAAATTGTAGTGTAATATACATTTTATATAAGTCTCATGAAGCATCTTTTAAATCCAACTTTCATTCTTTGAAGGGAAATGCATGTGTCTTTGCATTTCTGGAACAGCCAAAAGAAACATCCTCTATAAACTGTGATTAGCCAAAGTGGCTTGCAACTTAGTGGGATTTTGCCCTCTGAGAAAAGAGTGTTTCCTCACCCAGTTTGGTCATAAAGGAATTAAAATGGCTGCATGCCCACTATTATAGTCTTTACTCTTTTACTGTCCTGTTTAAAGAAGATTTATGTTGATGTGTCCATCCCACAAAGTGCTTTCTGTCTGTTCTGTTAAAAAAAAAAAAAGAAAAAAAAAAGCACCACTGCACCACTGCACCTTCCATGTTTACATTTAATCAAAGAACATAGACACCACCATGTATTTGACACATCTCTAATAGGCACCTCCAGTCTAGACACAAGGGCTTATACTGGCTAAATAGAAGGCGTAAGACATCTGCAGGGCACCATCCATTCAGACTCCATTACCCCACAGATAGGCTTTCTCAGTCCCAAACTAGCCATCATCATCAGTCAGTAACCAACATAAGAACCCATATAGACCCAGTGTTCTGTCTCCCAGCCAATTAAGTAGCAGTTATGAGTCCAGCAACACAGCTCTGATGGGACAAATGACAAATAATAAGGCATGCCAAGTCCAAAATGAGCCTGGGCCTAATTGGTGCACATTAAGCACACTGAGAGTAACTTGGACCAGACGGAATGGTTAAGAGCCTGTAACAGTATGAGTGTGTGGCAGTA
This sequence comes from Archocentrus centrarchus, assembly GCF_007364275.1. Classification (NCBI taxonomy): domain Eukaryota; kingdom Metazoa; phylum Chordata; class Actinopteri; order Cichliformes; family Cichlidae; genus Archocentrus; species Archocentrus centrarchus. The sequence goes on along the minus strand of NC_044358.1, from coordinate 23,189,851 downwards.
AGATTGGATGGCGCTGCGATGGCACACATTTAGAATTAACTAAGGCAACATATTGCTCTCCCTTTCCCTTCTCTCCTCTTTCTTCCCAACTGATACCTACGGATGTTTTTCCATACAGAAACTGCTGCCCCAGAGCTCATCCAGATGCAAATAGCTACACATCCACACAAGGAGAGATGCTGAACTTTAAAGAAGTGAGCCTGACTTGAGAGAGGAAACTGGTAAAAGAAAGAACACCAAAGGGAGGAGCTGAGAAATTCAGAGCATGAGGGATTGAACAGACTGCAACATTTCATCATCAAAACTCCAACAAGCAGCTATTCAGAAAAAAAAAAAAAAAAAAAAGACTGAACCATGTCGATTTGTTTCAGAGGGTGAAAAGCCGGTGGTGAGATCAAACAGGCCTTTGATATTTCTGTCATGTATAAAGGGATCCTCACTCTTGGGAGGATATGCTAGCGAACAAGCACTTCTTATATTCACTGTTTATCTTGTACTCTTTGCCAATATATACATACACCTCAGCGAAATCCATCCCACAATGCACGACACCGGCTTCTTTTCTCCACTGGATTCAAAGCCATTGAGCTTTGACATTATTGTGTTTGTCAGAAGAATTACAGCATCCAATTTCTTTGACAAGGCTTCCCCACCTGCCATAAACCCCAAAAGCAGTAACCAGTGGTTCAGCAGAGTGCCACTAAAACCATTTCTGTGTTCATCCAATTCTTTTTTTCTGCCTCAGTGTTGGTTCATTGGCCACACTGATGTTTTATGTGGGTAAGGCATCAAAAGTCGAAGTAATGTCTGAGAGAAGTGGTGACAGAATTTATGAAAAACACAATACACAAAGTACTGGACCAAGGAGGAGGAGTAAAGGAGACAAAGTGATCACTATCAAATAATCTACTATAAAAATAAGTAGTGAATCTGTGATGATGATATATACCATTATACCCATGTCATGGTCATGTCAGTTTGGTTCACCATGTCCGTCTCTTTTTTTTACACCTCTTTGAATCTCTGCCGCTTACATCGTAGTTATAATAAAAGAAAAAACTCCAGAGTACTATCATACTGCTGTCTCTTAACCTTGAGAATCAATTTACCAAAGAAGAAAAAGTAGACTCTGGCTAAAAGTATGCGATGATAAATCAAATTACCTAGCTTAGAGATCATTATTCATAAGCCACTAGAGCTGTCTGGCTTTTAGATTCATTCAGTTTTGTGGTTCAATAAGGCCAGTGACTTGCAGCATATACTCAGTGCTAACTGTGTTACTTTGTGGGTGTTCTCACTTTGCAGTTCAACTTTGAATACAGGCAATTCTTCTTGCTGCTCCTGCATATGAATGAATGCACACCCCTGCTTGATGCAAAAACATACCCCCAGAAACTCAGGCACAAAAGTCACAGGTTCAAATAATACTAAAAATACTAAATTACAATAAAATAGATCACTATCTAAAAGAAAAAAGAAAAGTAATAAAAACACAGCATAAAACAGAGTGAATAATATGCCACGATAATATGAAAATCTACTCAAAGTTGCCCCAAGGACGGCTTGAAATACAGGCCAGTCACATACGTGTGTGTGTATTGCTGTGCATGTGTGTGCGAGGATGTGTGATTCTGTCCTGACTTCATGCTGGATTAATTGATTGCTACTGTAACATCATCCAGATTTCATTTCCTTCTGAGAGATGTGCATCCTAGCAACAATCTTACAGGACACACATTGCAGCGTACTTGATGTTAACACCTCCCTCTCTCTCTCTCTCTCTCTCTCTCACACACACCACACACACACTTGACATCCAGCAGTGCTGAGCACATTGAGGAAACTCAAATCAACTGCATCTCCGCTGATCAAATCCATCTACATTAGTATTCATTTTGAGGTTTCAAGACAATGAAAGTTTTAAATCTCTTGCCGAGAAACACTTATTAGGCTATAATGTAAATGCAGACCCACTAATATATGGGAAGAGCCCAGGGGATGGAAAAACAAGGTTGGACAGTGGGATGATTAGGATGACTCATCAACAAAGAGCCAAGTCATGGTTGAGTTTCCCGCACACCTTGAAAGGCATTATTATGATGCAAGACAAGGAAACGTTTGATCCCCTGGAAAAAAAAACCCAGCTGGTCTAAGTTGGTGATGTCTGTATTGTACGGACACATGTACCACATCCTGTGAGGAAGCATGCTACATATGTTTAATTGGTTGATTAGGTTAAGAGATAAAAACTGTGCTCTAGTTGGTGGTGTGTGTGTTTGTGTACACCTGAGCAAAAAAGGTTTCTGTGGATATCTGCATGTGTGAACATGTGACAAACAAAGGGCATAGAGTTGTGCTGAAAGTGCCCGCTATAAATCCACAAACTCCTGTTCCCTCCAGGCAAGCTGATTTTATTCGGGTAAAAGATGCTTCCTCAGTTCCTTATAGCACGAGAACAGCTGGAGCTTCCTCAACTTGACAAAGAAGGTACCAGTGTCTCAGACACAGCAGCACTGGGGCTGCACTGATCCACTACTTATCTGGGGAAACTGGACCAGTGGGAGACATTCAGGGTCTTAGCTGAGTGCCTCCCTCCTGTCTGCAAAGATCTGTTTTTGGAGGGCTTAATTGGAAGCAGGAGAATGATGTCCAAGGAATGTACTCTGTGGTGAAACATAACGACCCTGTTATGCCCTCTTCTCTACAACCTTTTCCCTCCTAAATTACTTTGTTGCCTTTGTGTTTCCTCACTTTTCTCAAGACAATGTTTTTACAGTTCTCTAGTTGTTTTTTGCCAAGTACTACGAGTTTGAGGCCTTTTTTTTTTTTCGTACTTACAGTCTTCTTCTTTTGTAAAGAGACAGAAAGAAACAAAGATAATATTTCATAATAGTGCATCTCTGCTAAATAATGAGATGGTCCAGCCATAAAACAAACAAACAGACTGGGTGGTAGACTCAACCAACACAAATGGACAAAACATTTTAAAATAGAACAAATGCGGCTATGAGAAGATAAAGAGAAAAAGAAGCATATTATTACACTAAGAACCAAGACTTGGCTGCATGTAGCGATGATACATAATTGCTTGAGGCACAAAGCCAAGAATATTGCATCTGGATATAGAATATACTGGAGCCTAAGGTTTTGGCAAATTACCACATTATTTACATGAATCTAATTCCTCCTTTCTGCACAAAATTTTTAATGAAACCTGTCCAAATACATAGTGCCTTCCATCCAAGTCTCTCAGCAGCTGCAACAAAGCAAATGAATGGATATGGGGACATTAAAAATGGAAATTAATAAAAAGGAGTAATTACCTGTGGATTATCTCAGTGTAGTAATTAAACAGCATTGGCATATGTTTGACTCTGATATGCCCGCGGAGCTTTATGAATTATGCTGATGGCAGATCATCCTGAAGCTTTTGTTGTGCTTTGTGCTATCACTAATATGGACCAGATAATACACTGAGGACAGGTAACTGTTAGAATATGAGCATTTTTCTTGCAAGCTAATCCTGCTCCAGAACTAAATGGAAGCGATGAAAGCTTATTTAACTGATCTTTTTGGGGAAATAAGCTTGTTCACTCTCTTCATAATAATTGCATTGAATATTTGAGTCATACAGTATCTGTCTGTTAATAAAGATACAGCCAGAAGATTTGTTTAGCATATACTGTAAAACAAAAGCTACGGTAAAGCATACACCATGGCATCATGAGTGCATTACTGACATGGGCGGATTGCTCAAAGTTATGAGCACTGAGCCTAAACTTTGGTTCTGTCCTGTAATTCTTCACTGGGTCCTCACACTGCATGCTTAGACCTGAGCCCCACACATTTCTGCTTTTAAATAATACTTGCATTTTGATGAAGCAGAGCAGAACTTAGCTGAACTAAGCTGGACTTCAGAGGGAGGGGGGAGAATGTGTGTCTTTTTTACTGACAGCCAAATTACTTTTTACAGTGAGGTGAATGCTACCGTACGCAGTGTTTCAGATTGGTGCACCATGCAAATATCTCGTGTTTTGCATATGCCCTTTCTCAGCAGTGTGGATGCACATTTTTTTTCTTTTACTTCTCTAAGTTAGAAACCAAACTGTTCATCTGTTAAAATCAAATGAATGATAAATAAATGAATGAAATAATGATACTCAGAGGTTCAGATTTATTCAGCAAACGGCTATTTCAGCCTACAAAACCAAGCACACAGTCCGCAGCAATTTCTAACGGCACAGTTAGGCTAACATATTGGGCCTTCTGTAGCTACCCCTGATATAAATCACCATGCTGATTCCACGTTAGAGATCCTGTGCCTACATTTTATTTTGGTTTACAGACTATTTGTGCCCTGCTCTTTTTTTGACCAACTAATTTGAACTGCTCTCTGTAGAATGCTAGTCATTACTGAAATGAACTGCCATAAATTAGTGCAGCACCTTCTACTCCACTCCTTTTATTGTGAAATACAGCACTAACTTGCCCCACTTAGTAAACTTGGCCCAAAACATGTTGATTTCTGCTGTAAGACTGGGCCTTTTAACATCTAGAATCTAGAAGTGACACAATTTAGTAGCCAGTGCCAAAGTAGACATTTAAGGAGAAGATAAATCAGTTTGAATTTTTCAATCAGAGGTTGCAGGTTGGTGTACACATCGAGGTTACCACGGTCCACTGTACTAAGCTAGGATAACTGTCTTCTGGCTGTAGCTGGAATACAATGAAAGCAAACAATTATAGTTCCCAACATGTCTAATTATTCCTTTAAAGCTTTTATTTATTTTTTTTCCTATCTTTAATTTTTCTCCATTTTGGTTCCTTCGTTATTCACAAGGGGTCACCACAGTGCACAGCTCCGGATGTTCGATTTGGTAAATGTTTTGTTCTTGATGCCCTTTCTCCCCCAGGGGAGATGCAAATTGAGGGACACAAACTGTGATCTTTCACTTGTTAGGCAGATGTCTAACCCACTACAATATTTGAGCCACTCTTTCACAGCCTTTAAATGCTAGGCTTAAACCAAGAATGTACTAGCACTGTAAGTTAAACCATTGTTACAACATCTATTGTAGAAGATGTGGAACCTATAGCTAAAGAACGCTGTGTAAATAGGCTTTAAAAATCTTGTTCTCCATTTACGTAACATAAGCTAATGACACAGCATGGCATCAGCCTCAACAGGAATAACTTACTGTATTATTTATCTTCTCAGTTTTTCTATACCTGATTTTTTTTTTCATTTTAATGGGAGTTTCTACACTCAGTGCCCTTCAGTCATTCAGGGACAAGCACGCATAGTCCTGCACGCTCAAACAAACAGAGTAAGTGAGAAGGACAGACAGAGCAGGACGTGCCTCCCCTCTGTGCTTACCCAAGTGGGTGTCCATCAGGCTAAATGAGAGATGAGAGGTTCAGCTTCCTGTGACTTGGATACGATCCTAATGACTGAGACCTGGCAGAGACAGAGCAGCCACATTCAAGCATATGGAAGAGCGCAGGCACACATGCACATAAACACACACATATAATCATGAAAAATGAATTTAAAAATGTGCACATGCATGTTTCCAAACATGACTACTAGCAGCTGTCACCTTCAATTAACATATTGTTGCACAAGTATAAAGGAGTGCTCATTGGAGAGATGAGGCAAGGACAATTATGGATGAAATTTTTAACAATAACCTTCAATTGTACTGCTCACGAGAAAGAAAGGGAAATAGGATAAAAATAACGACAACAAAAATACACCACAAAGGTACTTCTTTTGCTTGATTACAGCCACAGCCTTACACAAAAGAAATCCCTTTAGAAGTTATTTATAGGGTTTGCTCAATGATTAATGGCTGCATATTGGGGAGCTGAAGGCAGGCAGTATATAGCAAGGCCATAGCTGTCCCAGTATTCCTGCTACACGGACATCAAACGAGCCTGCACACACACTAGCCTGCAAATGTGGGCAAACACACATTTGCCTCTGTGGAGCGGGAGTCAGGCGGGGCTGATCTACCTGTACTTTAGCTAATGGAATGGAAGGCTCCCTGCTGCTTGCTGTTCAGCTTGATTTCCCCTGGCACCACAGTCAGCCAGGGGCTCGAACTTGATGATTATTCACATCCCTACACACATTACTAACGAAGGCCATAGCATTGTTTATGTCTGGTCCAGAGAGCATGTTGTTGTCTTGTGCTCATAAAGCATGGTGTTTTTACAAGATACTCAAGCATGTACTGTCCCACAATACAACCATAATTAGGTTTTTATTTAGACTTTCTCATTGGTTAGTTTTAATCTAGAAATGTCTACTTGGGCTGGTTCCTTCTTATATGTGTCAATATGTGTATCATAATCAGCATAGACTTGGCTCTCATAATGTTATACAAATGCTTGTCCCCAAAGTCAGAATGGAATTAGAATGGAAAAAAGACTTTTAAATATGCCCCTTTTATTAAGAGAATGTGAAAATAGGTCTTGTGGCCAATGTGACTGCTTTTAACATCACTCTTGAAATTATCTGTTATTGCATTTGCATTGCATATATGTTAGATTGTTGATTGAAAGTCATTTGTTAGATTGCTGTGTGTTGTAACTTTTGCTCTTGGCCAGGTCTCTCTTGGAAAAGAGATTTTAATCTAAAAAAAAAAAAATTTTTTTTTTTTAGTTTTAGATGTTTATTTGGACACAATGGGAATTTAAAGTGGCAATAGGAATGGCACAGCTGGTCTCTCGGCCCACTTTCTTGTCTACTGGTTGGACTCCCATAAAATTTAGCAAAAAAGTACTCCCATTTCCTGAAGTACTGTGCTTTATAACCATTACTGGCAAAACAAATTAAATTCCTGTCAGCCCCATGTGTATTTTGTGTCCTTAGGTCTAACTAATTAACTCATTAATTAAAAAAAAGATAAATTGATTTAATTTCATTTCATTGATGAAAATAACATTGAAAAATAATCTACATGTGCTTGGGTATTGATAAACAAGTGTGCATTTATTTAATGAAATAGGTATGTGTCTATATTTGTATTAAGAGCTTCTCTGTGCGAACGTATTGTTTTACTTTGTGACTTTGTGTGCATGTACAGTACATGTGTCACAAAACTAGTTTCTGTGCGTGGGCCTTTATCTTAGTGTGGATGTCTATTGACCTCTCTCTGACTCAATTATTTTTCTCCCTGTAGCAATAAGGATTAGAACGTTTTCACAGCTACAGAAAAGAAAAACTCAATTCATTTGGTGGAAACATGACAATAAAGAAGAAATTGGTTTTCTCGGACTGAGAAGATAGAAATTCTGAAAATTATTTTCCACCCATAGATGACATTTTTGGGTTTAGAGAAGCCTTTTAGTTATTATTTTCCTGGGAATGTCACTTCACATAAAAGAAGAAAAGATTAAAGAAAGCCTGTGTCTATATGATTCTTAATAAAACTAACATATTGCGGCGCTTAGGCTGGTTAACATGAGGCACTAACAGTCCAGTAAAGGCTAAAAACAACTCTAATGTGATGTTAACAACACAGTCGACATGTGCGCACTGAACACAACAGCAGTTAGAACACCGCAGACCTGAAAGTGAGAAGAAAAGGTGATGATTTGGCTCTCTTAGGTCTCGTCTGAATTACGCAAAAAAAGACACAACTGAAAAAATGATTGGAGTCAAAAATGCTGCTGGAACAGGGAATTAATACCTTTGGCACCCTACTGAGTGAGCAAATGGCTTGTGGGGGTCTGACTGAGTGCGTACTAGAGCTTAGAAATGACTGGCTCTTTTATGCCAAAACATCACAGACAAGACAGCACAAGGTTTTGAATTTGAAAGCCTGGCTCAAAAATGAAATGTGTATGAATGTGCTCTTGTGCACATGTACAAAAAGAAAAGAAAAGGCATCGCTGAACCACATCACAGGCAATAAAAAAAAGGCTTTGATTTTTAAATGCTTATTAAACGACGCATAATTGTTTGTGTAAAAGCTATTTATCTGTGAAATAGGGTATCTGTCTTTAAGGTGAACATTTAAGGTGAAATATTAGACAGTCACTCATCTACTTGATGCATTGCTTTTTCTCTCCCCTGTACATAGAATCAGCCATAATTGGCTACACCATCTCATTTGTCTCCCTCTCATTCATCTTAACAAATAAACAAACTTATTCCATTTGCTGTGTGATTGATTCCCCAGCTCTGACTTTTATTTCATCTCTGGGTTAATGCGTTTAAGTTAATGTGTTGTCATCATGATAGACTAGTGAAGGTTCTTGGCATTGCAACAAACTTGACTTGTGTTTTCCAGAGTCCCCTTAAACACTCAGTACGAAAGCTAAATGAAACAGCATTGATTCACCAAACACTAACTGAGAGAGCTCTGCACCACATTTGTAACACTGCATCAAAATAAATGTCAGCTGAGGAAATGGCTTTTTGGACCAACGCACAAACATCGCCCTCATGACAAAGCACAATGACTGTGCATCGGAGAAGGAGGCTCTTGGGAGGAAAGTTAGTTTATGATTTGGAAATTACTAATTTCAAACTAGTTGGGAAAAGCAGGGCATGGAGACTAAATGATCAAGTTGCTCCTTTTTTGCCAGGAATTCTGCGCTGCTTGCAACAGCAAGGCTGGTATTGTTTTCACCCTGGGAGTCTTTCTGTTCTTGTGTGCGTCTGAGCTTAAAATGTAGACATGAGTGCTAAACAAGGGAGGCAAAAGGAAAGGAGCCAAAAGACCACCGGTCCCTGTTTATGATGCTGTCCCAACTGCTCTTTAGTCGAAACTCCCCCTGTTTGGTATTTTACCTATTGTATAAACATGGCATAAACAGACAATGAGCATTCAAAGGTAGGTGCAACTGGAGAACTGCAACATGACCTCATGTTTTATGTTGCGTTTTCATCTGGGGTATTAAAAGTATATACTTTTTGGGGCTGGCATAGCTGGTATTATTTTCACCTCCTTGGCCTATGTCTCTGTCATCACTGAAAATGTGGTCCTAGAAACACAGATTGTGGCAGGTATTATCAAAAAAATTTACGGTTGCATAGTTGAGACCAACATGAAGTTCTGCTATGGATACTGTTTGAGAGCTTGATGGTGTTGCCGCTGGTGGGATTCCAAGATGGGTTTTAGTTGTGAATACTTATGGATCTTTTGATCAAGCTCTTTTTGCTTAACATACTTCAGTACTTTTAAGTAAGATTCTTTAATGCAGGATCTTTTCATAACATAACAGACAAGCAGTTTGTGGTCGAAAAATTTAGCAGTGCTTGGTAATGTTTTAATTTCTTCCTCTTGTTTTGTTTCATTAAACCAAACCTCCCTAACACGGCAGCTTTTGCATTTTTAAAACAAGTGTTGATTATAAAACAGCACCTGACAGTTAAGTCAATGCTAAAGATTCCCTCAGTACTTTATTTTCAATGAAGAGTATTCAGTGCTTGCTAATGCAAGCAGTTCATGTCTCCGTTTCTGTGGCATATTTGGGCTGCGCTACAACTGAGACAAAGCGGTTTTGATAAAACTCAATTTGCTCAATAAGCAAACGATCATTTGCCTAAATCTAAAATCAAATATGTCTGGTGGCAAAAAACAAATAACAGTATTAAATTTTATGCTTTGCAGTGATCATTTCATTGCTTAAACAAATAAAAGATGAAAACAAGAAGCAGAGAACCAGACATTCAGCTCTCTTCCCTCCCCCAAGGTAAAACATTTTGCCAGTTTCTCTGTGAATGTAAGACCAACTGGCAGAACTATAAAATTAACTCTGAATTAACAAATAAAAAGCTCTATGATAAACATAGAAATACCTAAAGTGAATCATATTTCTGTTCCTTTGAATTTCATGGGTTCTTCCAAGATCACCTACAGTATTCAAGCAGCATGACTGATGCTCCACTGGATGAACAATGCAGTGACTGTGTCATTGGCATTTCTCTCTGTGTGAGTACCTTTTCTGGTATTGCAGGTCCTTTGGGGGTAGTCACTTTCCTCGTGCTCTCTGATGTGGTACAATTATGGTTCTTTTTTTTTTTTTTTTACAGCACTCAGCCAGTTCAGAACACATTAAGGCAGGAGAGGCGAACATATATTTGCTGCTAAAAAAATTGACGACATTAAGAAGAGGAGAGAAAAAACACACTCACATACCCACATACATATTATTACTACTAGCCACTTTAGACAAGTTTCTGATTAATGCAAACTGCCATGCTGGCAAACTGATGAATTACCAACAATAATGAGAATGGAAGAAGATGAAACTGATTTTAACAGATAAAGTGCAACGGCCCAGATATGATAGAGGTGTAAATAAATGGGTATAAGAAGCTCAAGCTGAATTGGGAAAATAGCAGGAGAAAGAGGCAAAAGAAGTTGATTGTGGAGTCGAGGACAGTAAATGAAAGACAGAGCGAGGACTTTAAGTCTGTAGGCTGCCTAATAACCCTTAGCTGCTGATCGGGCTGTTTCTTGGCGCCAACACTAAATGTTCTGTTCAGTCGTCCACAGTCACATAATCCTCTTATCCGAGTTGATTTCAGCACTGTGAAGTGACAAGCCACTGTTTGCTGTGAAACTGGCAGAGCCCTGACGGTCGTTTGTGTCTTCAGCTCAGGGAACAAAGCCTAAGGGAGAAGACGCTTTTGGAGAAGGCAGAGATGGACACGGGGTCTGCATACCTCATCCAAATGAAAAGAAAATAACTGAATTCCTGGAAGCTGTAGCCCTGTGTATCTCACTGCACTTGAAAGCATACCTGTAAGAAAGAAAACTCATATGCTTGTTTTTTATCCCCTACAAGGTCATCAACAAAGTTAGGGAGGGGAGGAGGAGATCTTAGGACTCAACAGTTTGACTTTTGATCTCATCCTGAAAGTTAAGTCTCATTCATGAAATGTATTTAATGGACTGAGTATGAACTATAGGTCAGATTTAATCACTCCAGTCTTCATACAGTATTTAACCTTGTTTGGGGGCACAAACAATATAAACCTCTTGGCTGGATGGCATGCATGTCTCAGTGACACTGATTACAAAGACTGGAAAGCTAGTCATTTTAATCAATAAATGCACAGTCATGAAATCTCTTTTCCTCGCCCTAATCCTTCTTTCCACCTGTTTTCCCCTATGGGATACCTGCAGCTCTTGGATTAACTCTTGGAGAAAAGCAAAGCAGTGAGTGTTTCTGACTAGTATATGTCGTGCTGTGGGAGAGATGGCTGCCCAGCTGATCAGCGCCACAGGGTGCTCCATGCTCTGTTAAAGAGATAACACTTGCACGTTTTGAGACCTACACCTTCCCATAAGAACCATCTACACATGCTCACACACAACACATTTTGGGGTGGGGGGGTGGTTGATTTGGTTCAGTGGGAATATAGAACTGGACGAGGGCTTTGCAACATTTCAGGGATAACAGAGATATTGTTTTAAAGGATCAATAAGCTGTTTTCAGGGAATTTACAGCAAGAACAAGCTTCCCACAAGCTTCCCACACACACACACACACACACACACACACACACACACACACACACACACACACACACACACACACACACACACACACAAAAAGTGAGCCATTTCCTCTCTCTGCAGGTGCCTTCTGCTTTCTGTGAGAGCTAGGAAGCGAGAGAGTTCGTGTAAATGACTGATCTCATAAATGTCATTCATTTGTACGTGCGCAATTTTACTCTGACACTATTCTGTTCTGCATGGTGCTGCTGCATCAGCTTATTCATTTCATTTGATCAATTCCACCAATTATAAGTTGCACTGTTGGCTGACAAGAAGGGTAACAGAATCTGTTGAGTTTCTACTTTCTTCTAATGTGATGAGCAAAAAAGAAGTGAGGTAAGAGTGAGAGGAGCATTCACTCCTAAAATATGCGTTAATTCTCTTTCACTAAAAACACAATTTCCCACACAGAATGTCTATGTTGTTCTCATACATGTGTCACCATGTGTAATTTTCATTTATTGAATGAGTTATAGTAATAAGAAGTCCTCTGGGTTCCCTTTATTATACAGTTTGAAGTATTAAATACTGCAGTATTTCAAGTTTCTGATAGCAGAGCACACAACGTTTGTGTGGCACAGATGTCTCTGTTGAGGTTGGTTTCATTTCTTTCTTTTCAGCTATCCTATATAAATGTGGCATGACTCCACATCTAAGCAGTTCATAAACACCAAGCGCCAAATATAGACATTATTCCACCCAGCTCATATTGCACACACATATTGTAATCTCCCCAGTCTATCTCGTTCTTATTTAATAAGAACTGGCTTATCTCACTCATTTTATACTGAATGACAACCAGGCTTGGACAGGAGGGCAGATGGCACACAAGATACCATGTAATTAAGGCTGTGAAAAGATGGGGGCCAGAGAATTGATGGCTTCAGTCTTAAAACCAGCCAGAGTAGCTGTGATTTTCATATTTCAGCTTCAGGGTAAGATTTGAAAATGTCCCTTTAGTGATGGATTGAGCTAAAATATGCAATCTGGCAGCTAGTGGTGTCACTGAGACCATTCATTACAAATTCAATAACTCACATCTTCTCTCCACCCTTTGCGCTTGTACTGTAGCTACGATGCAACACGGGCTTGGGTTGGGTGGGAAATAAGTGGAATGCATTTTGGCTCTCTTGTCCCATTTACTTTAATCTCTGACATCTGCTAGTTTCTATGCTGTAAATGTTGTGTATATGTTAAGACAACAGTCTACAATTTCAAAACTTGTAAATGAACAGTTATCCTCTTAATCTGTCTGTCTTTGTGTTAAGTGAACATCTGTGTTCATAAAGCATCAGCCTGTACAAAGGAGCTCAACATGAATGCAAACAGCTATGATAGAAAGCCTTTTGGGATAAGACATTTTATTGCTCCCTGTGATATGGCCAGCTGTTTTCTATTATAGACACATAGGGGAGGAAATGGGGAAAAAAAAAAAAAAAAAAGCTGAAACAATTCAGATGTTCAGGGTGTTCTTCAGTGTAATTAAATATCACAGCTGATCAAAAGTACATACGTCAGGGACACAAAAACACAGAACGCACACATATCTCACCAGATGCTTTTTAGCAACTTGTGATAGAAACGGCTCTGAAAAAATGGCATTACTGCTCAGCCAGTTTACACCAAAGTAAACCCATCACGAACAATCTCACTATACCATGCCTGTGAGATTCCCCTGCGTCCTTTGGTGATTTCCACTTCCTACAGCGCCTGGTTTAGCACATGCAATATGCTCATTGAAACTGATCCAAACAACCGTGCTCTGTGCTCTCTCCTACAAGATAATTAGCTGTGAAGAGATGAACATTGGTTCACTGACATGACACTTGTTTATGGAAAATCCCTTCTAGGTAAAGTTTCAAACTGCTAAGGACACCTGTTATGGTTTTTTTTATAACTGCAAAATTGCAAAACATGTTGCTTTAACAATGATACAGCAAAAATTGTGTAATGATGATGAAAATGGAACAGAAAAAATAATGTATTCAACTATTTCTAAACACCAAGCATTTTAATTCTTTGATTGGATTTATGGTAGATTTCTTGTTAAGAGAGTGCAGCCACAGTGCACTCGTGTACTTTCAAAACACTGATTGGTTTTCACTTTTTTTCTTACCGCAGATAGACCTTTCTGGCTCCACAAATCAGAAGCATAGAAATGCGGACAGGTTTCTTATTACAAAGATCGAATAAGACTTTGTGTTTCTAATGTTTGTGCATAACTGTCTTTCACGGCTGCATCGCGGCCAGACATATGTGAAGGCATGGTCCAGCAGTTTTACTTAACAGCACATTTACGCATTTAAGGATTCACACACACACATACAGAACTTAACAAGTAATTTGAATATGTGGCTGCTTGCCTTGATAATGAACTTGATGTCTGTAAAACACTTCCTGTACGGCTCTTGTAGTTATCGCTGCTTCAATGTCACACTCTCCCGTCTCTGAGTGAAAGTTCTGCTTCAGACAGTTTTTCAATATACAGGGTTAATGTGCTTCTTCTTTAGCCACTCCTTTGTTGCCTTGGCAGTACGTTTTGGGTCACTGTCATGCTGGAAAACCCATCCACGACCAATCTTCAGTGTTCTGGCTGAGGGGAGGAGGTTTTTGTCCAAGATTTTACGGTACATGGCCTGGTCCACTGGCCTCTCAATGCAGTGTAATCGTCCTGGACCTTTAGCAGTAAAACAACCCCACTTCCATGCTTGACTGTGGGGATGGTCTTCTCTGGGTCATAGTTAGCATGTCCTTTGCTCCAAATATGGCAGAGTGAGTTGATGCCAAAGAGCTCAATTTTGGTTTCATCTGACCACAGCACTTTCTCCCAAGCCTGTATATCTTCCTTGTGGAGCAGAGGGACCTTGCAGGTGGTGCAAGATTTCCATCCATTACAGCATAGTGTGTTAACAATGGTGACTGTGGCCCCAATAGCCTTCACATCATTAACAAACTCCTCTTGTGTAGATTTTGGACTGATCCACCACCTTTCTCATGATAATTCTCACCCAATGAGGCAAGATCTTGCATGGAGCTCCAGACCAAGGGTCATTTTATTTTTCTTCAATTTCCAAATAATTGTTGGACCAACAGTTGCCACCTTCTCACCAAGCTTCTTGCTGATGGTCTCATAGCTGATTCCTGCCTGTTGCAGGTCTACAGTCTTGTCCCTTTGGTCTTGATTATGGTGTTGGAGAGGTTGGAATGGAATAAATTGATTCTATGGACTCATTATGTGTATTAAGCACACCACTTTATACACATAATGAGTTGGGAGCAGGACTATCTGTAACTGATTGATTAATTGATTGTAATCTGTGTGTTACATGGGCATACAGCCAATCCACAGGGGGCCAAAATTCTGGTTGGGCTATAGGGGATCAAATACTCATTTCACTTTTTTTTTTTCTAGATTTTTGGTTGATATTCTGTCTCTCTCCATTAAAATGAAACAACCATAAAAATAAGAGACTGTTCATTTCTTTGTAAGTGAACAAATTCAGCAAGGGATCAAATAATTATTTCCCCACACTGTAAGTCTATATTATTATTATTATTACTATTATTATTACAGATTGTGGTGTTAGAGTACTGGATAACAACCAGATGAAGTCATTGTTGATCTGAACCTCACCCTAAAATAAAAATGAGCATTTTTCAGCTGCTCCTCATTTTTTCTTGTTCTGTTTTTAATATGTAATAACCTTGCTGGCAGTGCTTTTATTTTCATTGTTTTTCACGTATAATACAAATTAATAGAAATTTAAAAAAAATGCATTTCTCTCTTTTTTTAACCAAGTCAACAAATGCTGTAATATCACTGGAGTGTCAAAATTGGGGGTATCTCATGAAAACTGCATCTTAACTTGAGTTTTGATTTGTAATAATTCAATAATTATTTATTTATTATTATTTTTAATCAAATATAAGTAGTTATGATCTTCAGCGGACAGTGCTACTGCACGTTTGTACCACCAAACTCCACAATTGCATAATTAAATCATCTTATATTCAACAAATTAATGTCTGCTTTGCTGAGCTGTTGAGAGAAATATGGTCACCGTGTTTTGATTCTAATTTTTACTGGAACTTGACACAATCGTGTTAAATAAAAAGTTTGCGCTGCATTATGCATGTAGAGTGCATTTCTCCATTCAAACAGTGCCTGTAAGAGCACAATACTGAATTTGTAAAAGACTCTTAAACGTATGCAAATAAAGAATGGTGGTATAGTAGCATATATATTGTGATTGATGTTGGGTGGTTTGAATGCATTAACTGTGCCAAAGCAACTCGTGCCATTTCCATATTCTAGCCTTTATGGCATGAAGGGGGATAGTTGCCTGCTGGAAATGGAAATCATCAAATGAAATATTTATCTACACCAAAGAACAAAACAGTGTGTGGGCAGTTAAAGAGCCACTAAATTAATAAGAGAAATATTGGACAGAAAAGAGCCTATAGCATTGATGTTTGGTGAAGTATTCATTTCCATAACTGCAATTAATAAAACATTACTGGAACTGGAAAACTTTCTTCTCTCTATACTAGTTAGTTCTTCTTCCTTGTACCTGCTGAACTTTCTACCTCTGCTAGTCCCAAGTTAATTCTGCTTCCCACAAAGCAGTTAAAATGCATTCAATTTAATACCGATGTGATCTCTTTTCTCAGCAAAACCTGTGTTCTTCCCACAGGAGAGGGAAGCCACTGAAGAATTGCTCAGGAAACACTCTTTAGAAAGATTTCTCCTCTTTTCCTTACATTTTCTGTCCTCTCTGTCATACTCTCTCCTGCACATGACACTTTTTTTTTCACAGTTTGTGAACTCAGTGAATGACTGATTTTGAAACAGTGGAGCTCTATATGAGAGGAAAAGCATTGTCATATCAAAGCTGTCAGGCATTCTCTGTTTGTTCTCTGAATCCTGCATGCATCATTTCCTAGACAGCTGATGCAAATATGCAGACATTGAACATAGTCTGGCACAGAATGCCTGTTGTCATTCAGTATACACTTAGAGTAGACCGTCTGTCTTTGAGGCAACATTTGCAAAATTACTAAACACACATAGAAACGCAATCTGAATTCTAGATAAAAAGCAGACAAAAAAATGCTCAACTCTGTGTTAAGTGTTGCTGTTAGTGTGATGAGTAACTGCAGGTTAGACATATCAGTTGGCTGACATATTTGACTATAGTGAAAATGGGGATATTAAACACCAACTGGGGTTAAAAGTTTTACAACCTGATGTCTGGTCCTGCCTTTGACAAATTTGTATGAACTCTGGGTTTTCTGAAACTAAAAGAAGAAAAACATGGGCGTAGCTTCCGGGTCACAAAAATGCGTTAGTGCCTTCTGTTGAATCCTACTGGAGAGCCACCAGATGATGACAGTTGTAGTTGTAAGAATTGTGCACATTATTCGACAGCTGTCCACCATACTGGACATGATGACAATCGCCGGTTGCTAGATAAGAATGTGTATTCTCTGAGTTGGCAGTAGTTGCTAGAGGTTGCTGGCTGTTGCTGAGTGAAATTGGTTGCAAAGAAGGTGCTATACTAAAAACCTAGTGATTGCTTTGGTTGTTAGCAGATTGCCACGATTGCCTGTAGTTTTTCACGTTTGTCTGCATATTCTCGCAAACTACTAGGTGAGCGATAGCACAACTTGAGAAATTCCAAAACAAACCAGAATTGGAGAAGGCTCATTTTCAAAGTAAAAGTTGTGCCTCAGCACTGCTGCCAACATTTTTTATAAGGCACAACTTTTACTTTGAAGGCACAGGTCTTTTCCAATTTGTGTTGCAGCAAAGCTTCAATAGAGGTCTATGGGAAAACGGTCTTCTGTCTTGGTCTCTGCAAACATTTTCCTGCTGGGCTCACTCACTCATTTTGGATCATATCGAATGAAAAATAAAGTCTACTTTGAAAATCTTGGTTACTGGAGGATTATTTGTGGTATGAAAACACATGCTGACTGGCTAATGACTTGTTGATCAAAGTCATTAGCCAATGAGCATGTGGTTTCACAGTCAGGCCCGCCTCTGCTCATCACATCTGGGTTTTTTTTTTTTGCACCCAAGATGGTGATGGTGAAAACTGGTGGAAACACTTCAGAAAACCAATGGGTGACATCATGGTAGCTACAGCCATCTTCTATACTGTCTGTCTGTACAACACGATACCAAAATCTTTACCTGACCTTATTGTACTGAAATGCTCAGTGTCAACATCTTGGACATGGCGCTTTTTTTTTTTTCAACCCATCCCCAAAAATATTTTTTTCAAAACCCTCATGCTTTTTTAATTTATGTCCAGGTGTTATGGTAGCTGAGTCAGGAACTTTAAAATTTATGTGATTTAAGCACTACTAAGCTTAGTCCTGAAGAGACTACCCTTGGGAGTATTTTGGCCATGACTGTCTGGGAGAAGCCCCTTGGAACAGAATCAATATGGTGTCCCCCAAAGCAGCTAGTATACAGTACCAGTCAAAAGTGTGTCCAAACTTTTGACTGTTACTGTATCTGAGAAAGACATTTAGGTCTATCACTTTGGAGGTTGGCGGTTTGATCTCTGGCTTCTCTAGTGTGCATGTCAAAGTATCCTTCGGAAATAACCCCAAGTTGCCCCCGATGCATCTATTGGAACGCGAGTGTGTGAATGTTAGGTCAAAAGTGCTTAGGCATAAAAAAAAGTGCTTGTATAAATGTGTGTGAATGGGTGAGTGAGGCTTGTAGTTAGTAGTTAGTCTATTTACCAAAATATCAAGGTAACTTGATTCAATCGTGTTCTGAAATTTATCAACTGTTGACTTCACTAACCCTTAGTTCTGGGATCCTGAATGTTCTTGTTCACCTAATTACAATATTTTCTGTGAGTCTAACTATAAAACTTTTGATTTGGCACAGATTTTTATGCTAGACACCCTTCCTGACACAGTGCTCCCATTCATCCACAGGCTAGGGCCCAAACCTGGATAAATCTGGAGGATTGAATCAGGCATAAAAATCTTTGAAGATGAATCCGCTACTGGAAATAAGGGAACAATGTTACTGAAGCCAGAATTTTTTTTTAAAGGTTGAAATACATGCAATCAAAGCTAGAATTTTATTTTAACTTATTGCAGTTAGGTGAAAAAGAAAATTCAAGTTGCCAGAACTCTCATGTAAATCTTAATAAAGTCCACAATGATAGTCAAAAGTTCAGAAAACTGTAAATGCCACTTAATCATATAACTTTGATATATAGATTTTTTGCAACTTTTCTTGTACAGTGTATTAAGTTCTCATGAAAATCTCATTCTCTGTATTGTGGCTTGAAAATGAACGGATGAAGCTTTTTATTTAAACTTCTGTCATTAGTTTGTTCTCGGTTTACCCTGTTTAAAGTGCTCAAAATTGTGCTTTACTTTCCTTACATTTGCTGCTGTAGTTTTATGCTATTGCCACACCTCTGCATAGCACTTAGTTTCACCTGCTCACCTTAGCATGCCATGAAATTATGCGTAAAATCAGAGCTTGTCTTCTGAACATCCTGCCTTTCAGCAGAATTGCCGCTTCTCTTCCTAATTGCCATCTCTCCTTATACGCCTCCATCCGCCTGTCCCCACTCTTGATTTACTAAAAATGGTTTGCTTTCCCCCGGTAATGTCATGTGAACAAGGAGTTGTACCGCAGCTGCTGTGAAGTCTCCCTTGTGACAGGCAGGTGCAGTACAGCACGGTGGTTTCCGATCTTCCAGGTTTCTCTAATTATGATACTTTTGCTCACCCCTATTCCATTTCTACATGTCTTACAACTCTTTCACTTGCTTTTTTCACATTTTTTCCTGCCATGCTCCCTGATTTATTCTTTGTGAGTACAGTTTAAATAACTAACTCCCTCCTTCCTCATTGTCTTTGGAAGAATAACTGGGGCAAAGTGATGACCTGTAATGTCAGTGCAGCACAGGAATATGCACTGTGTGATGAGGTGGTGTAGGTGATGATAGGGAGCAAAGCTGATTTTTACTGGGCTAATGAGGCATGAAAATACTCCATAAAGCTCAGGATCTCCCTCTATCCCTTTATGGCCATGTCTCCTTTCAAAGTTTCTCTCTTTTTTTATATTTGAAACTTACATTGTGTAGTTTATCATTTAAGTACGGAGTTTCATGAGCTTACTTTGAAGCTCATTTATTGGCTAACTTCGAGACAAAACTTAAACACACTCGTGGAGAGAGCGTTACACAGGAGACGGGTGAGATGTCTGCAAGAGGTGAGGCGTTTACTTCATGATAGCATGTTATTTCCATGGGGCACAAAGTGGTTGTGTGATGATAACACTGTAAAATGTTTTTGTCTTCATTTTATTGACTGATTTCCCTCTTTATCTGCTCCTTAATCATTCCCAATACACATACATCATTACCAAGATGGATTTTTCTGGGTGAGAGATTTAGGTTAGTAAGAGAAAGGGACTGGGGAGAAAGAAAAAAGGAGAGGAAGCCTCTTCTCCATCTTTTCATTAATCACAAATCAGTTTGTTTTTCTCTGGGGACCAGACCACTCAGTGGGAAGGAGAATAGGCTTTTCCTCTCCCCCTTTTATCTCCCTTCTGTTCAATACATTCCCCTCTCTTCTTCTCCTCAGGATTTCTCCAGTCTCTAAATGCCAAACCAATAAACCGAGAAACAAAATCCCCCTCCTCTCCCTCACTCTCTCCTTTTCAAATAGACTGCATGTTCAGTATTTTAATAAAAATCACAGCTTAGATGGTCACATCTGAGAGAGCACATACACACTGAAATGCATACAGACACACACACAACAATTGACTTCTGGTATGCATGCCATCTTTTATATTTCCAGAGTTGGTTTAGTGTAACCTACCGTTCCACGCCTCAGCAGCCACTGTGACTATTAGTGGGATCTCACAGGGCTGAATAAGCAGTGGGATTGTTCAAGTTGAATAACAACACAGAGAACTTCTCTGAAATATAAGTTTGGACCAGGCTGTGAAAAATCACAGAAGCAGAGTGGGGGAATGCTGACAAGAAAGAGGAAAAAGCAGCAGTGTACAAAATCAAAGAAAGGAATTCTCTATACAGGAGTGAAATGATTTTCCTTACTCACTTCAGCGATCTTTTCTAAGTAATTATTATCATAGTGAGACAGCCAGTTGGTGCTCCACTTCCTGTTATCTTTGCCAGTGTACACAGACAAATGTGTCCTTTCACGAGCACCTCTATATGACTAGCTGTGCCAGATAAAATGCATTCTATTATGCTCAACAGAGCATTATACAGTACATGTACATGAAAGAAGAACATGACTGGTATGAAATTGAGTGGTACTCTGCTCGTAGCAGAGTTGAATACTTAATCTAATCTTAGTCGTCTATCACCCCATCTTGATACTCTTCTGCACACTGATGTAAGCCTCTACAGTACTACAGTACAGTGTAGCCTGCAAACCACACTGGTCTTAGACGTGAAGACACATGTCCCCACGGCCAAATTAATGGCAGCAGGAACACTGTGACAAAAACTTTGGACCCATATGTGCAAATACACACTCAGAAGTTAACTATTTTCAGTTTTGTGGTTCACATGTTAAAAAAAGAAGGTGCAGAATAATAAGCATTCTAGGTGAAAGTAAGTGATGTTTTGATATTTTAGTGTGCCACTTTGAGTCCCAGCTGAAGTGAGCAGCCAGGGCAGGGAGGAGAGAGGATAATGACCCAGCTGATAATGGAGGAGTGGAATCTGGTAAATGAGGCTGGATATAAAACGTGCTGCAGGCTGTTCCTTTGCTCTCAGTGTCACACACACACGCGCACGCACGTGCGCACACACACACACATGCACACACACACACGCCTTCCAGCTCTCGAGGTATGAGTTATGTGCAAAACCATGTCAAGTGTAAATGAATGGTAACACACTCTTCATTCACCTCTTTCTTTCCTATATGCCTGTGTGTATTCACACGTATTTGTGATGCGCGTGTGCATATGTGTGTGAATAGCAGGGATTATGTTTGGGGTGGAGAGCATGCACTCCCCTATTAATAAAACATTTCCATTACTAGTGCTAGTTATAGGCAGGCAGAACTTGTGGCACAGGGAAATAGAGGCAGTTCCATCTTAACCTCTACTCATGTGACATTTTTCAGTGCTGCCTAAGTGGCAACACTGTTAATGTTAATGAGCTACAGCAGTTTTTATTGTTACATTCTGTAAACAGGTAGCGGCTGATGTGATAGCATATGTTTCACCACTCCAAAATGAGACTGCCATTGCTCTGGGGTAAATGCTGCCAACAGCCTTTATATAGAAAGATGCAAAAAAGAATTAAATAAGTAAATGATGCAAAGTAGATTACTCACATACAGTCAATATTTTTATTCATTCCACAACTTTTTTTTTTTTTTAGAACAGGCAACAAAACAATTACACAGAATGTGTAAAAACCATAAGGGATTTATTATAAATCATACTTATTATAATTTCACAAACTAACTGAACAAATGACTTAAAATCTGAATGAAAACATGTTTTGTTTGACATGTTTTTGTTTATTATTATTCCTTTTCTTCACCCTCTTATTCACTCGTCTCAAAAACTTTTAAGATGCCTTTCTTTTCCCCGTTTTTGAAGTCCCACTGGACTGAAACTGCAGTTCATGCTTATCAGCTTTCAGAATTAAATTTGGTCCTGTGTCCATCAGCTGAAAGATCCACTTACTGCTGAGAAATCTAAGATGGACACTTTCTTCAGAATAAAGTGTTATACTTTACAGCACGTGGCTGCTCTTGATTACCTCTGAAAAGCCCCAATCAATAGATTATAGAGCTCAGATAACGAATAACTGTATCACTCTGTTGCACTTCAAATCATTGCTGTCTCCAATCAGACCTTGATGATCAATTATGTCTGCTTTAATTAGGAGATCAGTGAAATCATGTGCTTGTGAGATCAGTGAAGACAGAAAGGAATTCTTGGTATGAGAAGAAAGGAAAGGAAAGATAAAAAGAAGAAGAAAATAAATGATATACGCTGCAGTAGACAAAAACATACTTGTTTTTTCTAATAAAAGTATTTAAATAGTAAAATGCATGTAAGTGAAATTACACATGTGGTTTTCAAAATTGTTATTTTCTATCTTTGCATTGCCCAATAATAATTGATGCCTCCATTTCAGTTCCAATGTTCTATTTAATAAGGAGACCAATAAGGATGCAACAATGTGAAGGTGAAATTTCCACCAAGTGCATCAGCTACTTGAGGAGCCTGAGGGACCTGCTGTTGTCCATAATGATATCCTCTACATAGATATGCCGTGATGTGTGATTTTCATAGGTATGCTATCCAAAGCATAACAAAATATAACAAATGCCTGGGGTCTGAAAAAAAAATGTTAAGCCTAGTTAACATATAATCATAAAACAAATATGTATATTAGCCAACAGTGCACAACAATAAGTTCACATTAACATGCAGTGCACTATGTTTACTATAGTATTAATGCAGTCACTCAAATACAAGCCTGGGAGTAAATTCCTCCTTAAGGTCCCAAAAGATTTTAAGCCAGCATTGTTTAATTTTAGCAGATTTTTTCTTTCTTTTTTTTAATCGGTGTCATCGCTTTCTGCTGTTTTCATTCTGCATTCACTCCATGCCAGTAAAGGAAGCTGAGAATGAAATTTGAAGAAAAAAAAATAAGTGGGAAAAACATGGGAAGGGATGACATTTTATAAATAGAAGGCGGGCTTGAGAAACCCAGCAGCTTGTTCACAAGTCTGATGTCACCCTGAAACACTTTAATATTTAATTCAAAGTGTTGTGAAATTAAAAAGGCTCAAGGAGAAAAGGAAAGGGAGGCAAGACTTCAGGGACAGAGGGAGAAAGAGAGAGAGCGATAAGAGACCGTAATAAAAAAAAGCAGCTCACCTCTCTTTTTAATTACAAATATGTTGATAATGAGCTATTAATTTCAAAGAAGAGGCCCTTGACTGGCATTATCAGACAGAAAGGAAAGGGGGTGTTTGCAAACTATGAGTGTCCTCTACACAACAGCAACATCAGAGTGCCTGCAGATCCAACAGGATAGGGTATTCTGAATCTGTGTGCATCGTGCTTCTGAATCCAGACTGATAAAGTAATTGATAGTCAATAAAATGAATACCTTCCAGAGTAAATACTAGATCCATTTTGATAAAGGTTTTTTTATTTCTTTTTTTTTTTACTGGACTTGGACTCCTCCCAGGTATTTGGGTAGTCTATCCCAGGAAAGCAGAACAGTGACCTCCTGTGGATTCTAATATACAACACAAATGCAACATGACGTCACGCAAGAAAGGGCAGTTATTATTTGTAAACAATGTCTCTGCAAATATGTGAATATAAGTTAAATGCCACTGCAAGATCGTGCAGTTTGTGAACTCGTGAACTGCTTTTTAGTTTTTTAAGGTTTCATCTATCAAATAACTTCTGAGTTTGACTAATTAAGTCTCAGTGTACATGTAGTTCCACGTCCATCACATTCGCACACAAACACACACATCATGCCCAGAATGTCACATGGCCATAATATGTATTACACACTTCAAGGAGTGTATGACATGACATGTCCCAGGTGTGAAAGGGCCCATGTTTGACTTGACATGCTGCTGGCAGGTGATTAACAGAGAGTCAGACCTCACTGCCCTCCATTAGAAATTATTACACAGAAGGCTTCATCTCCCTAATACATAATTATAAGAGTCATATGAATGTCCTTCACATGTCTGCAGGGTGGTTAAAATACTAGAGCTGGAGCACATATTAGATACTAATATTGTTTTAAGTCAGTTTGCCTGGTTACAGCCAAGAAATTTTGAAACCTTCGAGATACAGTCAGGCCGTCTCCACATAAGGTGGTGATGGACTGGTGCGGGGTCACAAATGATTCTGTCAATCAATGCCATAGCTGGTGTGTCACGGCAGTCTTTTGCATTGTGTCAGGCTCATCATTCGATCCACCTCAGACAGTAAAAACCCAGCACACCCAGACCTACACAGTTACTATGTGGTACATCTCATCTAGGTGAGAGATTATGACAAGAGGGATTATGGCAATGAAATCTGCAGCCTACAGACCCAGCATCACTCCCGAGGAATAAAAAAATAAGAGTATAAACCCATGTGTAGGATGCCTTTTCAATCAATTTCCTTCCTAATGAACTGCCTCAATGAGGCTTCAATAAACCTAAACTAATTCAAGGCAATCCTTAATCTCCTGACCTAGCCTTTTTGCATTGTCCCTGGTATTACAGTAACAGGATTGTAAAAGCATTGGCTCCAGTTACACCCATCCTCAAGTGACGAAGAGACTGGTGGGGGTTAGCATTAATTTCCAAAGCCTTATGTTTCATTTGCATAATTACCATAAATCAGTGCAGGGATGTTCTGGTCGACAGTAGAGGGGAATAGAGGAAAGCTATTGGGAAAAGGTAATGTTTGGGAAGGTGACAGCATGCCAAAGACTGCTGCCTTAGCAGGCAGTGTGATGATTAAGAAATAATTGTGTGCTTCTTAAAAACAAAGTTAAGTATGTCCTCATGGAAACTGAAGGTTTATATGAAACTGTTCATTTCATTAAAACAAGAAGTGTACAAAACTAGGACTGCTGTAAAAATATCTGTATAATAAGTAAACATAATAAGTAACTTTTTGTTTCCCTCTTTTCTGAGTCTGAGTATTGCAGCTGATAATCTAAACTTTGAAGCTCTTTGAGATAAATTTGTGATACTTGGCTACAAAGAAACTGACTTCATTTGACGTATTGTTTTGGCAGCACTTTCAGTGATTTAAGTATATTCATATGTTATACAGTGTGACCTTGGAATAAGTCTACCTTTCAGGGAATGCTTACTATGAGCATAATGTACAGTAAATACAACAGAATGGGGCCATAGTGAGCCTGAGGGGCAGCCATTTATACAATAACAATACTGGTGCCTATGTGTAATAACCATTCTATCCAAGTAATACAATAGGTGATCTTTGCTACTTTCTTCCATATACAGTCATGAAAGGTTGACTTGTGTAGTAAATCTGAAAGCTCCATCATACAAGCATTAAAATTATGTGAGCTCAGCGACGGGGCAACTGTTTGTGTCCTGCACTGGATTAAATGGGTGAAACAAATGTGAGGGGTCAAATGCTTTGATACAGGGTACAGCCTGGGCAGCCTACTGGCTCAGTAATCTGCTGAAGTTCTAGTGCTTTGTGTAATATTGAATTTGAGTCAGCTACAGAATAGTCAGGGTTATTTAAGGACAACTACAAACACACCAGAAGTTAACGTGAAGACCTAAATAGGCAGTGCAATATTAGTGAATGATTCATCTCTGTGAAGTCATCTCCTGCTTCATGCTGTACATAAAGAGCAGACATACAGTAAGTCCACGAAAGTTCCCTAAACTTTGCCTAACCTCTTTTATCTCTACTACCAGGCCTCCATAGCTGCTGCTGCTGCCTGGTCTGATAAAGCCAAGAGAACAGTATGTGGGTGAGCAAATGATAAAGACAGACATTGAAACTGCGAAAGATGCAGAGAGTCTCTGAGAAAACCATAAAGGATGAGACAGGAAAGAGAAAGACATTAAATATGTAAGAGGAAAGGAAAATTAATGACATATGACGTAAAAAAGAGGAAGCGAATGTTAAGCGAACACTGATGGAGGGGGCAGAGATGGAGACATATGACAGCTGGCAGACAGAGAAGGCAGTGCGCCTCTGCTCAGCCCAAATTCACTGCACCTTAGCAGGCCAGATGGACTAATTTGGCCCTCTGTGCCCTTCATCAGCCAGCTCACTCATATATACATTTAAATATATTTAGGAGAACACTATTCTATTTTTTCTATTAAAATAAATGGCTATTCTCTACTAACAAGCACTGTACTATAATATTCTGGTTTTACACAGTGATGTTGAATTTATGTAAAATTATTACGCCTAGATGTTCTTTCAAGGAATCAGATTACTATGCAAAACAGACAAATTATATACTTCAGCATACACAGTGAGAAGCATTTAACAAGAATTATATTTCTTCTAAGCTCTTGAAGAAGTTCTTTTAACATAGAATGAATGAAAAAAAAAACTCCACTGTAATACAGGCCCTCCCTCTAGTGTCAAAACTCTGCTACTACATCATAGAGCACAGATCAGCACCAAAGCAATGGACAGCTCCCACACGCTAAAGCACCAATTACCAAAGAAACAAGGCAGAAAACTGAACTATAAATGGACCATATTCTGTCAGGGATTAAGACCTTGGATTTTTAACAATTAAAAATAAAAAATCTCCTGTTTAATTTTTAGATCTTCTTCTCTGGATGTTTGTTTTCATTCTCATTTCTCAAGTAATTGAGCAGCAACCGGGGGGGGGGGGGGGGGGGGGGGACCAGGAAAAAAAAAAGATTCAGCCAGTCCAAAACAGTATTGATTGATATCTGGTTATAAAAAGACATCTATCATCTAGACAATCTAATATTGAAGCTGCACTGGACTGTGTGTTCTTGTGCCTGCGTCTGCGTGCGCGTGTCTTCACTCATGTGTGTGCACTCGCTGGTGGTCTGGCTAGCCGTGTTGATGCGGCACAATATTATGAAACAATAAAATGTAGACAGCTGATTCATATCTGAGCATAAAAGCTAGAGTTTTGTTAGGTTCCCCTTTAATGAAACCTATAATTTTCTGCCACCCTCTCTGGTGTTGCCATACAGCAGAGGGATCGATCATAAAGAGAGATATCCAGAGCTACTCTATTTTGCAGAATTTGCCATGGCAATTAGTGAGCCAAGTTGCAGTGTGAAAGATAAATTACACAGCAGAGTGACATGTCAACCATATCTTTGTGCTGAGAATAGTACACTCATCTCTCTTAAACACACATGAAAGAAAAAAAAAACATTCAAAGAGCTGGTTTCATGCACCCACACAAAGTCATACACATGCTGCAGCGTAATGCAGCAAGGTTTCGTCAAAGACTGATGTTGTAGTCACAAAGGTTAGAAACTCAATCACTTTAGAGATGGCTTCCACATCACTGTGTCTCAAGAAAATATGACTCTCTCCCTTGTGTGTGTGTGGTATCCTTGAATGTACAGACACTGATGCATGCTGAAAATGAATTGCTGGGTCAACAGAAATGAAACTGTTGGAAATTCAAACAGGGTGGAGCTGTCACATCCAGCAAAAACATTACTGTAAAGACAGGATGATCAAAGAAAGAGAAAGAAATGGACAGAAAGTGAGAAAAAGTGTGTAAAGCGGGACAGCTTCAACATAACAGCGCACATTTCACTGGACTATTGTGATCAATCAGGCGGAGAAAAAAAAAAAAGCCATGAAATCACAAGAGAGGAGAAGCTTGACTCTTTCTTTCTCACGCAGGAGGGCAGATCTACAGTATCAGCACATTCAACCGGTTGAGGCGACGTCTGCGTTTCATCTTCCTTTCCTCTCTACCACTCTCCTCCATCTCCCATGACCTTAGGGTCTAATACATGCACACTCTCACTCTCTCTTTCTCTCTCAGTGATGATCATCTGCTCTTGTCAGCAGGTTGAAGTCACTGAGCTAAGCATTTCTCCTGCCATCCCAAAGGATCTCAAATATAACCAATGTCTCTTTGTGTGTGCGTGTGCTGTAGCCGTGTATACAAACCTAAACAGTGGTTGATGACATTATCCACAAGCATCCATCCTGAATGATGGCCACCAGCTGCCCGTTTTATAGGTAGCATGACAGCTTTGAAGCCAGCAGATTTTACTTCTGTTGCACAGCAGTCTGTATTCTCTTCACTCATAACCCACTTGACCCTCTTTTACTCACAAGAATCCAAATCAAACAGTCTTCTTCAGTGTAAACGCTTTTCTATGTAGCGACTGATGGACAAGTACCACCTAAGTGTGCTCAAATGGCAGAACTCTCCCAGCCGTCTCTGAGATTTAGCCTGCTGTTGACTTCAGGCCCAGAGATTAGTAGAGAAGTGTACACACACTTGCTATTCAGCCAGAAGGCTGTAGACAACGTCAGTATAGAATTATAATGACCACAAACAGAAGCAGTAGAGAAAATCCCGGGGATTTACTGTGGTCTGGTTAAACTGGAAGATGGGAAGTGTGCTGAATGAGAATGGCTGTTCTACTGATTTCAATTCTCAGCGTGCTCTTGCTTTGAGAGAGTGTGTGTTTAAGAGAGACACATCCCCGTGTATTTACTCTTTAAAGAGGCTGGCTGTAAGTTTGTAGAGCAAAGAAATTGTCTGTAAGATACTGCCCCCTTGTGGACAGAAGTGGGACCATAAGCACATTTTTATATTCTCCATATAAGGCAGTGCATAACTCACATAACAACATATCAATACAGTGGCAAGAAAAGTAAGAAAACATTTGGAATTTCTGCATTTATGTATAAATATAGTCAGAGCTTCATGTATGAAACAGAAGAAATACAACACATTGTTTTCATGAGAGACAAATCAATGTAGTGTTTGTGCCCACATGGAAATTAATTTAAGAAGAACTTAAGTCTTTGAGAGTTATAAATCATTCGACGCCATTCAATAAAAGATTGGAATGTGTGAGCTGAAGCTCCTTGACTTATTCTCAACACTTACGTTTCCCATTTGATTGATCTGCATAAAGCTGGAGAGAATTAGAAAGTCAATACAATGACTACTCTCACTAAAAGTGAATGCCTTGCTAAAATGACACCAAAAGCGCAACACAAAATGCTAAATGAGGTAAACTCAACCTCCACCCACAGGCTTCAAGCAGCCAGAAAATCTTATTAACTCTCTGCTCATCAGTCTACCATATAGGTATAGTGTCTATAACAAATAATTAATAGAAGAAACCTGTACACAACTACAGTTTAAGCACCTTGAACTTGTCCAGTGCTTCCCAAGATGTTTCTTGGCATGATGAAGTGAGGTTGAATTGACTGGAGCCAACACACAGCATTGGCATTCACCCCAGAGTAGTACAGTAGAGGGAGCTTCATAATTTGGAGAAAATGAATTCCTACAGAGTAATGTTATGGTTGCTGCTCAGTAGAAGTTGCTAATGCAGCAATACAATATTCCTAAACACTGAAGTAAACCAACAACACAAGTTTTAAACAATGAAACCCAATTAGAGGCGAGACTTTTTCTGGGATCTAATTGGATAGAATACCCCCAAAATTAGCTGAGCTGAATAGAAAGGAAAAATTGTCAAATTTAACTGTGAAATGAAAATTGTACAGCTTTGATCTACAGCTGCAGGGTTGAGGTTAGTGCTGCCAAAAAAGTTTCAGTTCTCAGTTATTAAATCCAAGATGTTACTGGAAATGTTTAATATGTCTGTTTAATAAAGGCACAGAAGGTTATAAATATTTAACTAAATATGTTGGTCTGTGCTCGCGACTGTGCTTGTGAAGCTCAGATGAGTTCTTATGACCAAGGAATGCAGCACAAAACAGGTAAATCAACAGGGTTTGTCTTGTCACTGTACTGTCACATACTTCTAACACCAGTCTGCATATAGAAAGCCTCATTAACATATGACACAAAACTACTGCAACAGCCAGCATGTGACCATGAGCGGTCCTTTCTCATGATCTGTCACACACATCCTCAGACATGCAACCTCCTGAAATACTGTCACTGTCATGTAGCGTTTTGCCCAAAACCATATATTTTTTAATAGAAAATTTGTTTGACATGGGCGTGACTTACTGGGGTGCTGCCATCGGACAGGGTCAGCATGCTGATGGACATGCTCATCTTGTCAGAGGAGGAGAGGGAGGGTGGGGAGGGGCTCCTTTTCTCACTTCCTGTCGCTGCAGGAAGTCACGCCAAGCCCGCTGGATACTACATATATAAGATAAATACAATTCACTTTAAACAGTGACTCACTGAAAGCTAATCTCATGACTGCAATAATGGAAATTGATGTAATAATTTCCTTAGGATGGGAAGTTCTGACTAAAGTCAGAAACACAAAGGTAAATTTGGGACTAATAATATTTTATTATTGGATGCAATTAAAGTAAAAGTATCTAAATGCTCATTTTTAGTCACAGATAAAAGACATACTCACATCAACACTTTGGTCTCAATTGGTGGCAGATTGACATTGATGTTGTTGTCTAGGTTCATAAATCAGATGATTACTGAGCAGAAGAAGAAGGGAATGGGGTAAAGACATTCAAAGGACAACACACAACACACACACTGAGTGTGCACAGGGTGCAATTTGACAGGGCAGGGGGGATTCTGCCCCTCTGGCCTCTGCTAAAATTTTTATTCCTGGTGGGGATAAAATGTGTTCCCCCCTTCTGATTTTTAATGCTGCATCCTGATCTCTGTGCATCTTGATCCGTATCCTTTCCGTTCCAACTTTTCATTAAGCCACTGAGAACAGCTGTTTCAGAGTGAAATGAATAAGAGAAACTAACTGGATCAACTTGCCTGATTGCTGACATTAGAATTCCCAAACAGGTGAGTTTTGGCTGCTTCTTCTTTCAACTTGTTAAATTGCAGTTTTGCACCAGAGCTGCTGCAGTTAGAGAGCCTTGCTATGGCGAGGTCTGTGAAGAAATTACATGCATGGTTTGCTGGCTTGCAAGTAGTGGTGCAGCTGCTGTGATGGGCCGATAAAGAGAAGCAGCTACACTCTTGAATGAAAAGATCAACCCTAACCTGAACATGATTCACAAGTTCATGTAGTCCATGAGTCATTTTCACACATTTATTGACTTCCAAACTCAAAAGTCTGCTTCTGATCTCACTAAATGAGCAAGGTCGACTTGTTCGCTGTACGGAAATTTAAAGATATGAGTGAATGAGAGTGAGATGAGGCTTCGCAGGAAAAGCCTGTCATTAAAATTTGTCTGCCATTAGACTGTTTTCTTTCATCTGATATGTAGGAATTACTGTAGTGGAAAATGTATTCATTATTATTTAAACTGACAGCATTTTGTGTTGTTAAAATTTGAGCTTATTTCATAATAAATATTAAATTTAATGGCACATCTGGCCAAACAGTGCTAAGTGGAACGGGTTTTTAATTCCTGCAAGTTAGAGCATTTGTATTCTAAAATTAGCCTGAGAATACTGTGCATGTTAATTTAATTCAAACTGCAATAACCTTGTAAAATGCTGTGGTTAAGTTCTATATATACAGGATTAAATTATATCTGAATTATTTTCATGAGGACCCCCCCCCCCCCCCCCCCCCCCACCCAGTTTTTGTCACAAATCGCACCCTGAGTGTGCATGTAAGCAAACTCACCTATGCAGCTGGAAACCTTCATTATTAACATGCTTGTAGCCACTCTGGAGGCTCTTGAGCTGAATCTGTGTGAAAGAGACACAAGAGAGACAAACAGAGAGTCAAGCAGCCAGGAACAGGAGGATGAGGAGAGGAGGAGGAGGAGGAGGAGGAGGAGGAGATGAACAAAGGAGACAGGGGGATCCCTGCAAGTTTTTTTTTTTGTGTGAGTGTGCAAATATGAGTTAATGTGTGCCAGATGTGTGATCATTGCGTTTAGATCAGGGACCTCTGAGGCATGTGGTTTGGCAGCATTTTGGCTCGCTTAATGTTTTCTTGAAAAGTTAGCAAAGTAAGCTTTGGAAGAACTCTGCCAGTTCAGCTGGCTCAGCATTTTCCAGGCACTTGGATCAGAAGCACAGAGAGACCCGGGTAAAGCAAAGACGCAAAGGACATCATTCACGTAACGATGCCACAGCTGTACAGATGTGGCAATCACATTGGAGATTAGAGCAGTAAAACTTTACTCCTCTACTAAAATTTACTTTTAGCTCTATTCTCACTCCTCGCCAGCTGCTCTTCTCCCCTTGGCTCCATTCTTGAGTTTTAAATAGTGCTGTGTAATGAGGACAGGCCTGCCTCTACATAATTGAACATACTAATTCAATTACAAAGGAGCAACAATGTTTAAGTGGAGCAGTTCTTCCTGATGAGGCAAGAGGGTCACATCAGGGCACTGAGCATCTATCAGCTTCATCAAAGTGTATTGGTGGATGTGTGTACATAGTTAAATTTCACTATATTTGACTTTCTCTTAGATTGATCCATTACTGCATTACAGTATAATGCAGCCTCTTACATGTACAACCACATTAAACAAATCTCCATACTCCAGTGGTTTTGTGGTGTTTTTATTCACGTATTTAATATTCATTACATATAGCTCCCCACATAATAAATATGCAAGAGCGCAAGAGAAAAGTGGCCTAAGTGTTAACTTACATAATGTAGTACATACATAGTATATGTAAAACAGTGTAGGAAACACTGTCTTACTACATTATAAAACTA
This sequence comes from Archocentrus centrarchus, assembly GCF_007364275.1. Taxonomy (NCBI): domain Eukaryota; kingdom Metazoa; phylum Chordata; class Actinopteri; order Cichliformes; family Cichlidae; genus Archocentrus; species Archocentrus centrarchus. Next base: position 23,156,969 of record NC_044358.1, on the reverse strand, counting down.
GCATTATAAAAATATCCTGTTTGGCTGTTTGCTTAATTCGTGTGACAGGAAGTGTTTTTTTCTCATTACTCTGCTCCCAGAAGGAACAAGCAGCTCATTAGGCAGAATCAAGGACTTTGACTAGTGATCAATGACTGTTTCAAGAAGCTTTTTTCCTCCCATCTCTTTTTTTTTTTCAGCTCGTCTTTTCCTCTCCGTTTACCTCCAATGAAATAAGGTTCAATGAAAGCACAGCTGCAGCTCCCACTGAACCCACTCCTCCCTTGAACTTTCATTGTTTTGAGAGTCAGTGTCACCTCTGCATTTCCAAATTCACCGTAATGCTTTCCTGGACAGACAGTAAGTTTTTCTGCTATATAATTAGTGTAACACATGCACATCAAGTCAAACACTTTTAATAGTCTTTAAAAAGTGCCATTTGGGAATTTGAGACAGGTAAGCAGAGGATGAAATGAAAGATGCAATTAAGAAAGAGAAATGAACACTAAAAAATAAAGTCAGGGAGGCATGGAAAAAGCTGAGTAACGAAAGAGACACGAGAGAATCAAGTGACAATGATGGCAAGAAAGCAGAGTATAAAGATGCGCGTGTGTGTGTGTGTGTGTGTGTGTTTGATTTGAGGTTTCGAGTAATGGAGTTGCTGGGGAGACTGAACGAGCCGATCATTCAATTTCCCCTTCGAGTTACTGATGGCACTGTCCACAAGCCTGACCAGACAAACTGTTAACCCCACTCCAGAAACAAGCACACACACGCACACACACACACACGAACACACATAGAAAGCCAGAAACATAGATATGTATGGTAATGGTTAACCTGCCAATATGCACAAGCTCTTTAATAAAAATTATATTTTTAATGCTAAAATTATTGTTATTATCCATGAATTTTCATGAATTTTCAATTGTATATATATATATATATATATATATATATATATATATATATATATATTATATATATTTTTTTTTTTTTTTTTTCCCTGTTAAGCTTTGGCTGCATGTTTAAAAAGGTAAGTTTCAGCTTCTAATGGTTTGCTGCCATGGTCAACTTAACATGGTCAACTTTTACTTCTTTGCGCTCACTTTCCCATATTTAGCATAACAATAGATTAACATTACATAGTTTAAAAAGTGTAGTTTATGTGCTGTGGGTTATATTTAAAGGTTCTGTGTGTAAACTCTTATTGCTAGATGTCAGCCAAGAGAGATTAAAATCATTAGCCAACGGCGTGTTTCTTTGACTATTTGTGTATGAAAACAATTTTGCACATACGCTATATTTTAATGTATTTGATAATATCAACACTTAGCAACAAATCAGGAATAAAAAAAGGGATATGTGGCAATTAAATATTTTTGGAGTATTTTATGTTTTTACCTGAAAAATCTCAAGAACTCTGCTGTTAGCCTTTGTTAGCTGCTGTTAGCCGATGTTAGTTAATTTTTCTGTGAAGTGGCTCTAACATTGTTGGATATGGACATGCGAATAAACTTTTATATGATGTGAGAATGTAATCAAACTGTATTAGCTGCAACATTAGCTGGAATAATGTTAGCTTATAACCAGCTGTTGCTGTCTGGAGATGAGTGGGCCTATGTCTAGTGTGCTGACAATAAGGAACTGAGACAATATCAGAAATAAATAAGCATGTTAATGCATGTTTTCATGTGTTAAAGCACCGACTTCAGTTCAGGAGATGTGATGAGGTGAGGAAGAAGAGGATGAGGTGGAAATACGGGCAGTGCAGAAGGCAGATGAAAAGGAGGAGAAAGTGAACATGTAAAAGTGTTAAATGTCATAAATAGTTTGAAAGAAATATTTGTGACTTTTAAATGAAAAGTCTCTAGCCACATGCATAAAATGTGATTAGGCTGAATGGTGATGTCCATCTCAGCCACTGTATTCAAGATGGTGTGAAGCAACATGGTGGCTTCCACAAACTGGCGCCTGCTTGTATTTATTATTAATGGATTAATTGTAAGTTTATGAGAACGCATCAGTTTTTTTGAACAACATAATTACACACTAATCAATATATATTTATGAGTACAACATTCTTTTTTCAATAAAATAACCTCAAAAAATTACTGTACCTTTTAAGTCTTTAATCCTTAACTTTATTTTTCTCATCACTGTTTTGATCCTTGAAACTAAAACTACAACACAAATATCCGAGCACATTATTCACCACTTAAACAAAATTCTGACCTCAGCAGGATATTTACAATGACCTTAATACATGGTATTGATTTTAAGATCTGTAGCAGTAAACATTTTGCAATTATCATGTACCAAAATCAAAAGTCCAATGTGCATTTTAGAAGAATTTATTAGATCCTGTTTGAAACCATCTTTCCATCCTGAGCTCCGTGGAAACCCCCATGACATTTTTAGAAAAGGAATACCAAAAATGTACCGGAACATAAACCAGAGGTTTGCATAATTTAGTGGCAGAGTCGACAGAAAATCTATAGTCATTTTAGGCTTTGGCAGTGCCAAGCAGGCTTGTATTGATTGGTACTGGTGTATGTGTGTGTGTGTTGGTGGATTTATGGTGAAGTCAGGAACAGCAGAGAGAGAATGAGCAGGGAGGAAGAGAGGGACGGATGCTGATGGAGAAGAGACCTTGAACCCCCAGGAAAATAACAACAGAGGAAATAGAGCTAAAGACAGCCAAATACAGACCACAAGACTGTTTCATTAGCTTCCCTTCCTTCGCCTGCTCTCTCTATCCTCACCACTTTCTCCCTTCATCAATCTTTTTCCCTTTACTCCACTTTGCAAAAAATAAATGAAAATAAAACAAGACAGGCACAAGGAGGTGATGAGAAGAGAAAGCACACAATTAGTGGAGATGATAAAGGGGATAATCAACGATTCAATCACACTGTGAGAAATATACTGGCATTAGGAATAAGCAGAGAACAGCGAGCTAGCAGTTGCTTGGGAGGTCTTTCTTGTCATGTGTGTAGGTATCTATGTAGGGATCACTCGATAGATGAAAATACAGGTATACACTTTCTATGAAATGGTATTGAGACCTGTTCATAGGGCATTTAGGAATAAACTTGACAAGGAGGGCAGGTCGGTAGAGACAAGCTCAGCTCAGCAGTACTTACAAGAAACGAGTCTTTAGGATTAAGATTTTGTGCTCTTGCCTTCAGATTGTAGCTATTATAGATAGAAGATAGATAGATACATAGAATGCCTTTATTGTCATTATACATAATGTACAATGAGATTGGAGGGCCACTCCTCTTCAGTGCCATGCAGTAGGAAGTCACACTTCCTAAAATATAAAATAGAACTTCTAAAAAATATACAGAAAATAACAGAATGTATAAAAATATACAGAAAATAAATGATGTATAAAAATATATACATTGTAAAAAATAAAATAAAATAAAATAAAATAAAATAAAATAAAATAAAATAAGTGTATACATATAATAATGAAGATGGTGAGTATTACACTGGTGAATGAATATTGGATATTACACAATATAGGAGTGATAGATATTGTTGAGTATGAATAATATAATATTGCACAGAGATGTGGGTGTTGCACAGTTAGAATGGGTGAGTGTGTGAGTTCAGGGTGGTGATTGCTCTGGTGAAGAAACTGTTCTTGAGTCTGTTTGTTCTGGCTTTGATGCTCCTGTATTGCCTGCCAGAGGGCAGCAGGTCAAACAGTTCAAAACCAGGGTGTGAGCTGTCCTTGATGATGACTTTGGCTCTCCTGAGGCAGTGGGAGGTGTAGATGTAGGGTGTAGGGAGGGGGAGATGACAGCCAACGATTCTTTGTGCTGTCTTGACTACCCTCTGAAGCCTCCCCCGTCTGCCTCAGTGCAGCTGCCATACCATACTGTGATATAGTACGTCAGCAGGCTCTCAGTGGATGAGCGGTAGAAGGTAAGCAGAGGTTGAGTCCAAGTTGTTTTTCCTGAGGACCCTCAGGAAGGTGAAGTTTGCTGCTGAGCTTCTTGATAACAGCTGTGATGTTATCTGACCAAGAGAGATCAGCAGAGATGAGGACACCAAGAAACTGAAGGGTGGACCCTCTCCACACATTCGCCGTTGATTGTAGAGGGGGGATGGGTCAGTCCTATGACAAACTACTACTCATAATTACCCGTCCATCCATTCATTAATTTTCTTAGTCACTTTTCAAACTTTGGGTTACAAGGGCTGGAGCCTATCCCGGCTACCATAGGCTAAGAGGTTCTCCCTGGACAGGTTGCCAGTCCATCGCATGGCATTTACTTATATATTCATATTTTGACTTAGCTAAACCACTGCTTCTAGTAGAGTGTGTGTGTTGAACATGTGGCCATATGAAGAGGAAAGCCTTACAATATGTTTAGCATTTCAAACGACATCGTACAGGCTGAATCAGGGAATGATGTTAAACAGATCAAGCAAAATGAGTTTCTTTGTTCTCAATTTTACGTATAGTTGTTTCAGTTATATGCTATGAAACAAGTGATGCTTGCCCACTAATTTGATATAATACATAAAATATCTGATTAACAAGTGTTTTTTTTTTTTACAGGCAGTTTTCCACTATACAGTATACTGTGAGGGCAAAACCACTTTTTGAATGTGTTTTTATTGTTGGTATTGGCATGCTGATTTGCACTAACTGATCCCACACTTGTGATATTATCTTGTATTTTTTTTTATTAACTTTTTATTGTTTTTACATAATCACTTTACTGTTTTTGCTTTGTTTTGCTTTTATGATATTCTTTTATTGCCTCACAGCTGTGTAATGGAGTGCCTACTCCCTTACTGCCTTGTTAAGTATAATACTTTAATACCTGCTGCACAACACATTTCTAAAATGGGACTGTAAAGAATGGCTCTACAGTACCTGACATGAATTCAAAGAAAGGATAAAAAATGACTGTAGAAGGCTTTGTGGTGATGTTTGTGTTGCTTTGCACACCGAAAACAGAAGGTTGATCAATCAGAAGCACTAATTATTTAAGATAAATAAAGGAATATGCATAAAGCAGTTTCCATATTTTACTCTTTTATTGGATGTTGCAGACTTTTTCTACAGGCTCATAAATGTGTTCACATGCTATGTAAAAGAAAACAGGACAACTGTAGATCATTTTCTGTTAAAATTGTTTTGATGTGTTTGGACGTTGCTGAAGTGTTAAAGAAGAAGAGAATTGGAAAATATGTTCTTCATTGGCAAAGGAAAGAAGGGATGTGGAGGTGAAAGAACAGGCCTGTGGGCTGCGAAAGAATTAAGCTGGACCAATGCCAGCTAGCCAGGGCAGCATAGAAGAGAGAGAAATGGCCTTCCTGGGAAGTGGCCTTCATCTCTCCTGTATGAGTGTAAATCTGTCTCTTGCCTTTGACTGATCTATGCACACATACTAACACTCACACACATGATTTAAATATCCCCCTGCTCCTTTAAATGCCCCCTTAACTCAGGTCAGGAGACACAGTGACAGGTACAGGGAGAAGACAAATGCAGACACAAAGACATCATAGGAGCTTTTAAAACACAAACTCATATTCAGTTCCATTGCTGTATCAAATTTTTAGCTCTGTTGCTCTTATAAGCCCACTGTTTGTTTTTCACATTTCCTCCACAGTCTGCATTGGTGTTCCGCTCCAATATGTGATGATCCTCCTGAGATTAAATACTAACAGTAGATTCCAGTTGTCACTCTATTGCTGGGCAGCTAAAAACACTGGCTGTCTTGATGAACTTAGGTAAGTCTGGCACACCCTCTCCAAATTAACCAGGCAATTGTTGTCAATTTAAATTGTGTAGAGCAACAACATGCTGCAACATACCAAGTCATACATCAAAATTAAGTAAAGAAAAGGTACGGTAGCTAGAAATCACAATAAAAGTCAATGCAAGAGCCACACATTTGTGTAGTACAATTAGAAAAATGTACTTCAAACAATTAAATACTAGTAAAGGTATTCACTACTGTCATAAAAATGAACTCAGAGTACTACACACTCCTGTAATATATTATTAGATTGTTATTACTGATGAATTCATGGAGCATGTTGGTTAAAGCAGAGCCAAGATTAACTATATTACACAGACTACTTTGTGTATTTGAATCTATGAAAATATTGTAAAAGCTTTTCATATGTTTTTTGTAAAAGAGGCACTGCACAGTATGTCTTTCTAATCACTGTGAAGTATTAAAACATACAGTATGTAATTGAAATATTAGTCTAGTGCTTGAGTAAACAGACATTCATTTTAATTCAGTCCCAGGAACTGATGTATGACTGTGTATGTATCAATAACATGTCAGCCATCATACAAACAAACAAAGACACGCATAAATTATTTCTTGCTAAATTCAGCTGGAGGTTCCCCCCCAGACTAGTAACCTTGAGGCTAGAAGTTATTCCAATCACCTTTCAGCCAAAAAGCTGTCATAATGTGGTCTTCCACTGATGGTAAGCTAACTAATTTAAACACCATCATACCATCTGCTGTGCTACACAGACCCCCAAACACACACAGGCTAGCCAAAGAGCTTGGAGGCAGCCTCTATCAGTCAAACCTCCCCGGGGTTCTTTGGCCTAGCCAGCCAGCCGGCGCCATCTCTGCCATCACACTCACATCCTCATCGCTCTCTTCTGCCACAGGGACACAGAACCTGTCGGTACTCTCTGTATTTGTGTGTGGGAGTGATATCAAAACCTGAGAACAGGTGCTGTTATCTCTAGCCATTCCCGACAAGGCACTGTGTCTTATGGCATCCGTGTGTGTGTGTGTGTGTGTGTGTGTGTGTGTGTGTGTGTGTGAGTGTGCACAGATTTGCTAATGTCCATGGGGATTCGGTGTCCAGACACTGGCAATGTCGTCCCCGAGTGACCCTGCAATCAGAGCTGGCTGGCACTCCTTCTATGGCACTCTGCTGTGCACACACACAGACACACACAAAAAGGAATGTACGCACACACACAGACCTTCATTCTGCTTTGGGAGTTAGGCTAATAACTGACGGTGTCAGAGACAGAGAGGACGGACTGCAAGAAAAAGAGGAAATGGAGCAAGGAGACAACCTACTGATATAATGCCATGGAGAAAAGATGAAAAATCACATCACTGCTAGCTAACACAAATAGTAATAAATGAAGAGGGAATGATAATCTTAACAGGCAAAAGAGGTGAAAGAAAATGATTTAACTGAATCTAAAATGTCAAAAGAGTTTTTTGGATAAGGGCCAGGCTGCGGGCAATGCCACCTGTAGGAGATGAGACAAATTGTGAGCAAAACATACACACATGCACAAACACACAGGCACAAAGACACACACAGAGGTCCCCAGTTGTTGAAGCAACAGATTGAGCATCTGTGTGGTGTCAGATTGGAGCAGGAACCGGTCCACTGTGGAAAAACAGTGTAGCGTTTTCTTTGCAGTTATCAAATTAGAAACTCTGACTTAAACCATAAGCTGTAAAATCACACTGAAAACAGGGAAATTTGCTTAAACATGCATGCAGTTGGGTCATTTGATATTACCGTGTCCTTTACATATTGACAATAGGGATATAATAGTGATATAATATCATATATATCATATATATGCATCACACTTCACTTTCTGAATACGTACAACATAAAGGTGACCTTTGCATACATGACAGAATTTAATCACTTTATTCAGCCGAGTTTGAAATTTTCTTAATTGTGAGAAAGTTCTGCCTGAACTTTTCACCTGAAAGATCAGAGTAGAACAATGTGCCTTATGACAGCTGAATCTGTTTGATTCACTTTGAAGGCACACACAGCCTGAGGAAAGGTACACTGTCGCTTTTCATGTCCTTTTTTCCAAGCAGCATTTTTCCTGTGTACTGTAGTTAGCAGGCTCCCGGTGGACCATAATCAGAGCGGTAAAGCCAGCCGTTAACATGCCAGAACAAACACACAATAAAGCAACTCCTTTTACAACACCGCTCAATACTACCTGTCCTCCATGGCAGCCGAGCATAACACCACTGTACTAACGACTGCACTGTTGGGTGAAAACCAATATATATGCAAAGAGCTGAAGGTAAATGTATGCAACCATAAAGTCTTTTTTATTAGGCATTATGGTCAAATGGAAGGATCGGCATTGTTGTTTAATGGGACTGTAAAGGTAGTTGTGGAGGGAGTAGTAAAAGAGATGCAAAGTAAGGAATATGAGCTCCCTAAGGGCTTTTTAGTTCAGGTGGTCCTATTTAGATCTTTATTTTGCATCTGAACAAGGCCTGAACAAGTTTTGTTAAAGACCTCTGAAGTGTATTTAAATGATTCAGTATTGCACTTAAAGTAAAGGCTGCAAACTCTACCAAGTCATCCTGACTTTAATTCTGTCAAGTCAAGCTGTAAAGATACTGATTCCTACCAATAATCTAACTTCCTTGCATCTTTTGTTAAAAACGTTTCCAGCCTGAAGAGTTAATTATGCACATTTTATGTTTAAAATTTGTAGCATCCAAGCCAAAGCAGAGATACCAGGGTTTTGTTACTTGAGTAATTTTCTCAGGTCCTACTTAATCAACAGGACACTCGGCACACTTTCACAGGATTTGCTGTGTCTTCTTTGACTATAAAAGTGATTTTAGCATGAAAAAATTGTATTCTGAATCTTTAATGATGCAGTAAATAGACTGAGGGTCCACGTGGCTTTTTGGTATACATGCTTTTTTTCTTTGCAATTTTCTAAACATGCTTAAACGACCAAATAAATGACACATAAAACCTGTTTACATACGCTCAGTTCAGAGGAGTGAAAATGAACCCCCACCCCCCCCCCCCCCCCCCACCACCACCCAACACCCCCCCCCCCACCCCCCACACCCCCCCCCCCCCCCACCCACACACACACACACACACACACACACACACTATACACAAAGCAAACAATTAAAGCTGGGCTGTAGTTGTGAGTTAGAGCTGAGACTGTCCATTAGCAATGGTTCATTGCCGTTCAGGCTTAATGAAGTAGAAAGCCAAAAGCAAGAGAAATCCTGCAGACCTAATTAATGAGAGGAGCATAGAGAGAGGTATTGAGAGAGAGGAAGTGCGCAATGGGGATGAAGACAGTAGAAAAGAACAGAGTACAAAAGAGAAAGATAAAGATACATTGTAAGAGGTGATAAATGGGCAGAGAACTAGCAAGTGGAGACTTTCTCTGACTTTTTTTTTTAATTGATCCATGTAAAGCTGCCATGTTAAATGTCCTTACCACTTCTTAATTCCTTCAGTGTAAATGCTAAATGTTCCCCTCTCACCTCCTTCTCTAAGCTATTACTGTATCCCCTTCTTTGGAAGTCTTTTTAAGCATCTTTGTGTCCATGACAGTAGCTTAACAGTAGATTGCAGAAAGCCTGGCTAACTTCACTTCAGCTCAGCAGGAAATTATTAAAGTCACGGTCCAGTTAGCTGCTGGTCGCCCTCAGCCCTGTGGGCCTTGGGTTGAACCACCCACCTGTGCTGTGCCTCTTAAGAAGGCATGGTGCACAGTCGCGTGCGCACACACACAAATGTGATTGTGCACCTCGCTGTGGAGTGAGCATTAGGCAATTAGCTTTGCCGGGCTCTATCTAAAGCTTGGCTTTGCTCTAAAAATCAGCAGTGGGAATGGCATAGCAGGCTTATGAGGCAGGCAGGCAGTGTGGGTGTTCATTAAAACACCCAGCACCATTCACAGGGTGAAACAAGGCCATAAAAGCAATTAATCTGCCCATAAACAAGCCATTCTGCCTGTCCAACACACCCACGAACACACTCTCATGACAGGGGGAGCAGGGAGAGGGAGAGTTGAGGAGCTGTGCCTCTTGTTCCTCCTGGCCCTCTTTCTCATTATCTCTCTCTGTCTCATTCTGTTTCTCTGAACTACTCAGACAAATCCAAAGATCTTAAGGTTTTTTAATCTAAAAAGTTTTTTCTAGCTAAATCCTGCAGTGCAAAGTTGCAGATAGCCTCAGATAAGGTGGATAAAAAGTCTCACGTCATACTTTCTACAGATCACCAGACTGATGCAGCAGCGGGCCCAGATGTTTTTTTTTCTTTTTAGAGCTGTCTGTGATGTTGTCTCAGAGTTTTTTAAAATGTTTAGAACCATTCATCTCACTGTATCAGACAACTCATTGCTTTGACTCTATCTTTAAAGTTCATACAACATTTATAAATGTATTCTTTTGATAATAATATACTGTTTAACTGCTTTACACTTTATACCATTAAGATTCGTGTTATTTTCAACACAGCAATTTTTCACTAAACTGTAAGTAAGCCATGTCTTTCTAAACCATAGCAGCTCATCCAAATGTGACCTTGAGCTTGGCCTTGAGTATAATTTGAGTGAAGGCCCATTAGGTGATCGCTGTGTGCATCCCACAAGCTTCTATTGGCTGGATAAATAAATGCCTTTATTATTTGTTATTATACATTAAATAATTTGCTTAAAATAACATAAATGGCCTTGAACCTGAATGTGAATTTTTTTCTGTATGTTTGTATCTTAACATAGTCTTTAATAATCCCCAGATGTTCTCTCAAAGCAGATTATTATTCCAACACAATAAAAGTATCAGTCTGAATATCTAAAACAGATAAATTAATTTTACACTGCTAAATATGAAAACTAAGGCGCTTTAACAGTGCTGAGATATTACAGTGAGTACTGATGAACCCCTTCTCCCGCCCTGCTGCTTCTTTCACTTCTGTAACAATACAAAAACATATCAGTTGCAATAGTAGATAATAAGCAGAGGGGATGTGAATGCGCATGTGCAAAGTTTTAATGTGTGCATTTATTGCCTGGGGATGTACAGATGATGAGAAATGATGAGTTGCATGCATCCACCCTATTGAGTAATAATGAGAGTGCTGTGATTGCTTGAGCTAAGAATAGTAGGCTTTAACAGGGGGGATTGTCTCTTCACAATCCGCCCTTATGGCAATACTATATCTAGAATTATCACCACAACAGAAGCTGTAGCAACACTGGAAAAGGCGTAACACATAGATGTCCTGAAACAGGCTGGGGGCATAAAGGCAAAAGTGACAGAACATTATATTGAAAAGGGAGAAAAACAGAATGATTTTGAAGGACAGATGAACTCAGCTATAGTTTTCCTTCAATAAAGGCCAGCTATATATAGAGAGGAAGCCAAAGCTCCCGTACTTTTACTTTTTGAACAGCCAATTATCCTTTATCTTTATCCTCTCCTCAGCTTTCCTTCAAAAATTCACTCATTTTGTTGACTTTCTATATGGCATTCTGTCCTTCTCGCCATTATTTCAAACTATGAAATACTTGCCTGTTGTTTTTTTCTAACCCTGACTTCATTCCAGCATGTCTCATGCACTATTATTCTGTCCTGCAGGGTCTATAAAAATCTAAGCAGGCTAGATAATGCAGGTTACTAAATACATTATTATGCTGTAATGAAAAAAAAAGGCAAATGAGATGATAGCTAGGCAACAGGTTACACCTCCCACCACAACCCTCTAATGCAATACAGCAAGAAAGAAAATATGCATATTGTCACTCCTCATGAAAACCATCTGCTTATAACTCGCCTCAACAAGAGACAGAGGAATGGTAATGTTAAACACAAACACGCATTCCCTTTCTCAGTACGGCTCCCCTAATTTTATTTTGCTATGTCCCAATCTCATACCGAGTGGCCATCACCCAGAGTCAATCTAGTGGAAAATGAAAACTATCTGAATATTCCTGGGGAGTTCAGGAAGAGTTGTGTGCTCTCTGAGCACCATTTCACCTGCTGTGTTTACGGCTCCATGCTGAGCTATTGCATGACTTGTCTTTGCTCTCCAGATCACAGAACGAGAATGGAGTTGAAATTAGTTCCGGAGATATATGTGTGAAAGTGCGTGCATTTCAATTTCAGTGTCATGGCCACACACACACACACACACACACACACACACACACACACACACACACACACACACACACACACACACACACACACACACACACAGAAGTTCAATTAGTGTCCAATCGTAGGGGACTCAGGTGAGGGATAAGTCATGTTTAGTGCACCTGCCTCTCCAGGAGGACCTGTGCTGGAATTAAAGCAGAGAGTTTGGGAGCTCTGCCACAAGAACATCAACTGGAGGTCATAAACACACAGAGGAGACAAGCTGCAGTCTATCCTGTGCACATGATATCTCTTAGGGACAGAAGCAATAAATAAATCAGTGCATCCCCCCCACCCTCAGACAAACACACTGCATCAATATAAACTCAAGCATGCATGAATTAAATGTGTGAATAAAAACAAAACAATGAACAAGTATCATATGAGAGGCAGAATATAGCAAACGCCGCTGAATCAAGGATGGGTGCCTATTTGTAGCTGTAACCACCAGAGACTGTGAGTGACAGGTACATGGTTAACTGTCACCAATACATGGCTGATGAATATTCACACTTGTATTGTAACTATTTACATAAGCATGAACTTACCTACTACATCCATTCTGTGCATGCATAAACATGCACATTCACAGTTTTGCATTTTAACTTGAACCAACACATCTGGATGCACAAGTGAATGCAAATAAAGAAAAAGACAGAGAGAGTGAGAAATTTCCATTTCTGCTCACAAGTCTATGCGTAGCTGTCAGCATGTGAGCTGACAACAGCTATGGAAATGCAGCCCGCTGGGGTGACCTTGACTTTAAGCACATCCTCACATGCGATGGTTAACTCCACAGTAACTACAGAAGTTAGTCTCTATTCTGTTTCACTCGTACATGAATGCTTGTCAGTCTGTCCATCTCAGTTCATCTTTTCTTGTCTAATGTGTCTGAATTTAAGACAGAAATGTCAGTGTTGGTGGTAAATCATCCTTCTAAATTGTGTGCACGTGTGTGTATGTGTGCTTGTGTTCTATGTTTTAATGCAAGGCTTCAGAACGCAGTAGAGAAAGGCAGCAACTTCCTCCCATCTCTGAATAAAACAACCCATTTGGAGGCAGCAGCCATAAACCATAAACCACCACTTCTACCACTGGGCCCTTACCCAGAGAGAGAGAGGAGCAAGATGAGTACATGTGTATGAGCATGAAGCAGAAAGATATGCAAGTAATAATAAAATGAAGTTTTGAAAGACATGTATGTAAGACATGTACGAGTATGTAAAGAATCTAATGAAGAAAACAGACACAGACACAAACGTATGCAAATAAAAAGAGAAAGCTAAGTTCTGTCATATGACTTTTTACCGTTTGGCATACTGAAACTTGCTAAAACAACAGTAGATCAAAAAGTGATAAAATGAATATCCAAATGTCCAATAGTAATAAAATCCACCTAAAGTTCACCAGTTAACATTTCTTGTTTCTTCAGTCTGTGCAAAAAAACAAAAACAAGCATTCGCACAATGGCAGTTTAGCTCTCTGTGCTGTGCTTAGATATTGGGTATATTTAGCATATAAACATGATACTATTTTTAAATTCCCTTTCTTACACTTACCAGCCATAAGCAAAATTACAAAAATCTCTATTTCCTCAAAAAAACCTATTAAAGCCTTCCTCAAAGTCATTCTTCATGCATGGTATAGTTTGGTTTGGTGTTCAAAGAAAATGCTATTTGGTTACATATAAATCAAACACAGACTAATAAGATAATCTGAAAAACTACTACATATTATGCATAAACTGCTTTTCGGAGGCAGTAATTTTCACACATGCACACATGCAGCTGTCACCCCAGCTATTCATCTTTAGGTTTTGAAGTTTTTTGGGGATGTTTTTGAGGATTGCTGTTTATTCCTACCTCCCTTGTGTTTCCATGTCTGGCTTAGTCCTCGTCTCTGTGCTTTTCTTTTGCGCTCTGTCAAGTTAATCTTGTTTCCCTATTCACTTGTGGCTCTCTTCCTGTCTTATTTTGATAGTCTCTTGTCTTGTGTGCTTTGGGTTTAGTTCTGCTTCCCTCGTCTCTTTATCTGTGCTTAGTTTCAGCTGCTCTCCCAACTGTTGCCTGTTCCCTCATCATCCTGTGTATGTATATTGTATCAGTCTCCCCTCATCCTGTCGTGTGCTCTCTCATTGTGTTGGGTGTTTCCTAGTTCCATGTTTCCTGGAGATTCCTAGTTTTTCTTGTACAGCTTTTTTTTATGTGTTGGTCTCCCCACAGGCTGACGTTAATGTTCCTGAGCTGGCCTGTCCAAAGACTTCTGCTCCGCCAGAGGCCTCCACAGAGCCTGAGCACCCGGCATCCATTCTTGCTCCCAGGGTGAGGGTGGCCAGGCCCCAGCTTCAGCTTCAACATCTGGAATCAGCAGAGGCTCCTGCGCAGCTCCAGGTTTCAGAGGGGACTGCAAGTCCTGCGGAGCAGCCCCAGTCATGGAGTGGAGCCTGAGGTGCATGGCCCTGAACCAGCCTGAACCTGAGCCTGTGGGTCCTGTGTCGCCTGCAGGTATCTCTCTCCTCCATTTTCACTGGTCTTGTTTTAAGATCTTCTAAGAGCCCACATTTCTGTCATTAGCTCCCAGTCAAGCCACCTGAGTGTCCCATCACCTCCAGCAATATTGACCTCATCCTGTCCAACCTCCAGAGGGTCTTCTCCATTGTTAAGAGCTCCATCTGCGGCACTGCTGGTGTCCTGTCTGACCTCCTCATGGCTCTGTCTTTGCCTCTGCTGGCATCAGGTTTGGCCTCCTGATAAGTGCCATCTACTCTTCTGCCGATGCAGTAAATCTCCTATCTCCTATTCTCAGAGTCCTGCATCTTGGGTCCAAAACCTGCCTACTGTACAGCAAACTGTGACAATAACTGAGATATCTTCTGAATGATTAGGGAACCAAGCCAAGACAAGACAATTTTATTTATATAGCACTTTAAAACAGCAAGTGCTGATCAAAGTACTTGACACTGAGAACATTAAGAAGGGAGCCCAAACGACTCTCACAATCTCAGAGTCACATCAAAGGGCTTGACTGAGACAAGCACTGCTCTCTTATCAGGACTAGAAGTCTACTTTGGCTTGTATAATTGAAGAAACAATTTGAATAAAACAACTAAAGGGATGAAGAAAGACAGCAGGAGTTATTCTAACCAATGAACTCATAACTGTGAAAAAGTTCTTAAATGTATATTTATCTTTTGATTGTTCTTGATTGTGTGCATAGTATTATTTGCGTACCTAATCACTTCTAGGCATATGTTTGTGCAGGATAAGTTCAACTTTAATTACCCTTTGCTTTACTGAATGAGCAGAGGTGAAATGAACTTGAGGGAAGAAAGTGATGGTAAGAGAGGAGGCAGCAGTCAGACAGGGTAAGTAATGCCTTTTGCCTTGGTGTGTTTTTTTTTTTTTCAGAGAGGGGTGATTTTAATTGAATACTGGGGAAAGGTAATCACATCAGAGCACCAATCATTTCTGCATTAGGGCAAACATAGGTTCCTGCAATAGGCTGACTGCTAGGGGAGGGTATTCGACTACTTTATGTTAGCTATCGAATCACATTCACTCTCTTCCAGGGTGAGTGAAAGAGGAAGGGTTGGATTGCTTAACATCTTGTGGTGCCTGTTCATCTATGTACCTGTAAATGTAAATGCAAGGGTTCAAGGTGGTTCTTATATATGTCCATGTGCTTCAGTCTACAGTATGTTTCACCAGCTACAGTTGTCTAACCTTTTCTAATAGCTTGCTGGTTATTTACAACCAATGCATGCTGCTGCATTTAGCTAGTGTGTTGTATATCAGGCTGTGTACATCAGGATTGGTAGTATGATGCCCCCCCTCCACACAAACACACACATAAAATGAAGCACAAAGTGAAGTCTTGCTGGACTTCAATGCAAGCACACATAACAATAAATCTCACTTCTTAATTCCCATGCTCTTACAAACAATCAAAAAGATCCTAAGATATTATAGAATAATACTTGAAATAAACAACAGTGAATGCAGGAAAGGCATGGAATGACTTTGCTTCACATCTAATAGCCAATCACATGGTAGCAACTCAATGCATTTAGGCATGTAACAAGGTCAAGATGGCCTGCTGAAACTCAAATCAATCATCTGAAAGAGAGAAAATATCCCGATAATGGCAGTTATCTGGGTGAAAATGTCTTGCTGATGCTAGAGGTCAGAGGAGAATGGTCAGATTGCTTCAAGCTGACAGCAAGGCAACAGTGACTCATATGTTACAACCAAGGCATGCAAAAGAGCATCGCTCAACACGTTCAGCCTTGAAGCAGATGGGCTACAGCTGCAGAAGACCACACCGCGTGCACTCCTGTCAGCTAAGAACAGGAAATTGAGGCTACTATTCACACAGGCTGACCAAAATTGGACAGCAGAAGATAGAAAACATGTTGTTTGCTCTGATGAATCTTGATTGTTGTTGCAACATTCAGATGCTAGGGTCAGAATTTGATGTAAACAACATGAAAACATGGATCCACTGGTCTGGTGGTGGTGGTGTAATGATGGGGTGGATATTTTCACGTTCAGAATGCTGCTTCCAGCAGTATAGCGCGCCATGTCACAAAGCTCAAATCACCCTAAACTGTTTTTGTGAACATGATAATGAGTTCAACTGTACTCCACAGTCACCAGATATCAACACATGAGAGCCCCTTTGGGATGTGGTGGAATGGGAGATTTGCAACATGCAGCTGATAAATGTGCAGCAACTGTGTGATGCTATCATATCAAGATGGTCCAAAATGTTTCTAGTACCTTGTTGAATCTATGTCACAATAAAATTAAGGCAGTTCTGAAAGCAAAACCATGTTCAACCTTGAACTAGCAAGGTGTAACCAATGAAGTGGCCGGTGAGTGTATAATACATGTAGTCTGAGTAATATATTTAGATACCAAAAGCATGTACATTTATCCTTGAAAACTGCACCTAAGTGGTGTTTTTATATTAGCAATGGGTCAGATTTGTAAATGTGGAAGCCATAAACCCAAAGAGCATGATCAGCTAGCTCTGTAGACACCTGGAGCTTTATGGTGCATTATCATCTCAGTGTTTTGTGTTACAGGCTTGCTCATCATATGACCAAAAAAAGGCTTAAATAAGTTCAGAAGGAGGCATGAATTCAACTGAATCTGTTTTGCAACTACCAAAAACAGCTTTAACAACTGGATTTGACCTAAGAGGCAGTTATATAACAGAAAGGTCAGTGCTTTGTAGCAAGAAACACTCGACTGTATCTGTTTTAGTGAAAGCTCACATAAAAACACACACAAAAATATGTACATTATGGACATGTTGCAGGGGTAATGGACTTGGTAATTGCTTAGCAACAGGCAATGGCACCACCACCTGTCTACTAAGGTATCCACTGAAGGTCAGTATGTGAGTGTGTGTGGGCACGAACATTTGTAGGAGGGCACATTACTGCAGCATACAAACAACCACACACTATCGGTGCCCCATTGCTTTTCCAGGTTTGTAAAGTTGCTCCTGGTTGCAGCTTTCCTGTTTGAAGTCAAATGTGTCAGATTCATCCATCCATCTATTCTCTTCCACTTATCCAATAAGATAAAATATGACACATTGATGTTGTAATTTAAAGCCTCATACAGGTATAAAGCTTAGTGGGGCAGACACGCTTATAGTAGTTGCAATCTCTGTAAGCCTGCATGTGGCTGTCAAAATGTGGGTGGTCTGTGTGCTGCTGAATTTGGGAGAAGCATCGTTGTGTGTATGCGTTTATCTCTGAGAGACCTGCTTGGACGTTGTGTGTTCTTTCAAGTGCCTCAAAGGAAGATGAGGTGATCTCTGGGCCCCAAGAGAGAAGGCGTGTGACAATTCTCTGCGTTCATGTGCTGTGTTTTCAGGCCATCTTCTTTTTATCTCGCCCTTTCATCACCCACCATCATTCTCCTCCTCACTCTGTCACTAACTCACGCTGCTGAATTACATCACATGATGCACACGCTGACACCCCCTCTATATCACAGTGTGACTTATCTCTTATGTTCGATGAGGTGTATGTGTGTAAGAAAAAGAAACCTTGAATGCATGCTTGATTTTGAGTTTAAAGACAAGATGAATGCACGAATGTGTGTGTGTATTACCCTAACATATGCCTATTTGTGGGCACTTTTATGAAAATATGAGCAACAAACAGTTAGGACACGGCTCTCCTGCAGTATACATATTTTCTCCAGCAAATGAGAAAGGAGTGCGACTGTCACCAGAGTTTTACTGTAAAAAGACAAGAATGAGGTCCAAATTAGATACAAAACTAGATCACACTCACAGGGAATAATGCACGCATTTTGTATTCACAGCTAACATACACTTCTTGGGCATTTCATAAATACCCTACAAGACGACAGGATTTCTCAGGATTGTGCCAGTCATTGTTTAGCTAACTGCAGATCTGAAAAGTACCTTTGGTACGTTTGTTCATATTGTACTTTCAGAGATGGTGTGATGAAAAAAAAAAGTCTGACAGCATGCTGTGTAATCGCACATTCAGAGGCAATTACATGCAACTGCAACAGCAAAACTGCAAATAACGATCCTTTTAAATATGTATCAAATTGGTGTTTTTTATTATTATTATCATCAATTTCTCTTTGAGTGAAATTTCCTGTCACAATTTCCAAGGGTCTGAGTTTGCCTGCTTCGCCTTTCCTTTTTAAAATTCAGGCATTCAGTTTACTGTGGCATATAACAGAGGAAAGCACCAAATATATACCCGAGAGGATGTGTTGCATGTTTTTCTTGATAAATTGCTAAGATTGTCAAAGTCAGCGTCAATTAATTGATAAAACTGTTTCAACAAAACTTTGACTTGTAAGAAATCTGCCTCGTCTCGCTCATGCATTAAACCATAACTCTTAGGCTGATAAAAACCAAACTATGTCTGACATTAAAAGAACAAACTGTGATCCAAATGTAAGCTGAGGGGATCACTTTTTCCCTGCAGGTTTTCTCCAAATTTTATAGATTGGCAGAATACACTGATGCAGCGGCACTGCAGCCCACCTGGGCAGGGTTGCTTTTTACTGGGGAAGAGGAAAACGGGTAGTTACTCACTGTTCATACTGTATGCATCCGTTTGTCTGTTCTCTGTACCATTCATATATATGGATTTGTCTGTGCTTCTCCAATCCACGGGCCAGTCTTTTTTTGTTTTTTGTCTCATTCAATTACAGCCTTTCTCCCCCTTGCCCGTCTCCCTTCATTCTTCTTCAAAACTTCTCTCCTCCATGCAAAGGCACATTTCATTTTTTTATTGTTTGCCTTTTGGTGAGGTGACACACGACACATTGTGGAGTCTAGCCACCCTGGGGGAATGCTAATAGGGAGAACTGTGTGAGTCTGTGAGGCAGGGAGCCAGAAAGAGACTGAAGCAGTGCAGAGACAGAGACGTTTGTGAGACAAAGATGGGAAAGTGAAAAAGAGAGATAGTCATCAAAAGAAATAAAATGAAAGTGAGTCTGAGAGAGACAGACAGAGAGCAAAGTGTGATGAAAATCTAAATTACAGAAAGAGGGAGAAAATGTATAAGCAGAAATAGACCACAGAAAGAGGTTAAGAAAAAGAAGAACTGATAGGAAAGGGTCAGACAGATGGCGCGGAAGTGAACAGGGAAAGCATGTCAAGAAGAGATGGTGAAGAGAGCAAAGTGGGAGGTAAGGATATAGGTGGAACGGAGGGGTAGAAATGAAAAGTGTTGTGTTTCATCAAAATGAAAGGGCAAAGGAGACAAAGAGGAGGAGGAGGAATGGGCAGATGGGGCAGAGGGGATGAAAGAGTGTTGCTTAATATTTGAGTTCAATAAACAATAGAAACAGCAGAATAAAGCCTTCCATCTTCACCTCCACCCACACATGGTCAAGGTCATACATACGTATACAGACATACAATGCACTTCGACTTTATACTCCAGATAAGTGGCTCCTTTCTGGTAACAAAACAGGAGACAGCACTTATTTTAATGTAGTGCTAATTAACGCCCTCTACATTTTGACCTTTCCCGTTATTTGTATTTATTTGCGCGTTTCTAAATGTTTGTATGCTTCACTGTGTGCATTAAACTTGGGCATCACATGTAGCACTCCAGCAGGTCCTAACCTGGCTTTCATTTAAATCGCTCAGTTTCACGGCCCCCCTGCCACTTCACACCAGTTGTCCTTTTCTCTAACATCAGTAACTATAGCAACACTGAAAAGCAGACCAAGATAAGTGAACAGCTAGTCGAGATATACGGGATGAAGAAGGGGGGTATCTGGGGAGATAAGGACTTGAAAACAAAGCTGGAAAAACAAAAAGAAAAGAGAGAGAGAGCGAGATGATACTGAATCTGGCAAAGTGAGGTGAAGATTAATTATAACATGTTGTTTGTAAGTTTAATACCAAATGGCCTCAAAAGAAAGGACAAATGTAAAAGACAAAAACAACTCACATCAAAAGCAAGGCAGTCCTCACAGACCCTCACGTTAAAATGCTCAACGTTACAACAGAAATAAATAGGTTTATAACTTTGGTCAGAAATGGTTTTGGTTTCTACAACTATTTTATTTCATCATAAAAAACTGCACAGAGGTGCATTATTCTATGACTCACCGTGGTAGTATGGGGCCGTTTATATTTTCATAAGTCTTAAAGTTTGCATTATTAGGTGCATGGGCTTCTGCGTGTGTCCTCTTTAAATGACACATGGATGCTGACCCACATGGC
This sequence comes from Archocentrus centrarchus, assembly GCF_007364275.1. Lineage (NCBI taxonomy): Eukaryota > Metazoa > Chordata > Actinopteri > Cichliformes > Cichlidae > Archocentrus > Archocentrus centrarchus. The sequence goes on along the minus strand of NC_044358.1, from coordinate 23,136,277 downwards.
TCTAGCTGCTAGCTGTCTGCTAACTGGAGTGACAGGAACTGCAGCCTTTTACCATGTTTTGATGCTGATGCTGTTTGGATCATTTTAATTGTAATTATCTGACTAATAAAACCTCTCTCATACAGCCCATCCATTAAGTTTCTGCTTCAGTTTTGGTGAGTAAATTTTTTTCTATTTTATTAGCATGTCATTTAGCACTAATTAGCAGGTATCTTTGTTTGCTAGATGCATGAATACAGTCAATGAGTGCACCTTGATAAATTACAGTCGATAGAGTCAAAGCAGTTTTGTCCAGTGGGAAATATTTTCCCTGTCTGTGCTCCCATTTTAAATTTGGAATAAATTAGAATGGAATAAAATACCTTTATTTATCATTGTACAGGTTGCCAATGAAATTTGGAGCACCTCCCTGTGCGTCTATACAATTAAGACACATCAAGTGAAAACCTGAAGCAAGTTCTATAAAGACTTGCCTTATAAAACTAAAAAACTAATATATATAGATACTTTTGGCTGCTCCATTATTCACAAGACAAAATCCAACAACCTCCAGCAACCAGACACCAACTGGTTGCAGAATACACATTTTTCCCTAGTGACCGGAAGATACAGTGCCACCTTCTGTCTTTAAAGCAGAAATTCCCAAAGTGTAATTCATGGTAGAGCTCATAGTGTCACTGCAATTACTGCAAACCTACTTGTAGGTTTGGTGAAATCTAGTTTAAGCCAAGTTGTTTGATGTTTAGTGAGCTGTAAGTGACTCAATAGTCTTGTTTGTATTCAGTTGTGAAGTAAATGGTAAAAAAAAAGAAAAGAAAAAAAAAGCTGTGTTAAATTTTGTCCTTTTGCAAAACTTTTGTTCTTTTTTTTACCACAAAACAAATAAATTGCACCTTGGTTGCACTGGAGAAATTCACTGTAAGCTGTCAGAATTTAAACTTATTGTAAGCAAAACCTTGAGCTTTTTTCAGAACATGGTATTTTGTTGCATAATTTTTTGCAACAACTGTCTGTCAGAAATAACTAATCCCACTTCACAACACTTTGGGACTCGAGGATGTTACTCAATAGTACATTTTAAGAAGACTGGGCCTTTTTGGCATAGTTTCAGTTGATGAGTTGTGGCTGCACTGCAGTCAATAGCCTTGCAACACACTTTAAGCTTTACTTGGCAAAGCAACAAACAACCCTGATGGCAGTAAGCTGTGAGGAGAGCAGTAGTAAAATGGATTTCTCTGTTGATTTAAATTTCTCTGAGAACAAGTGTATCGAAAGCTGGCACAGAATGAAATCTACATTTGTTATACTCGGCAGTATTGATGTCAAGTGCTCAGTACACATAGTAAATATTGGGTTTGGTAATGTTGGAAAAGTGCACCAGTCTGTGATTACTGACCCTTGCATTTGACCGTTTCATCACTCCATCCATCCACCTACGCCAACGTAGGCCCCATTCCTGCTAGGTTTTCATTTAGCCTTTAGAATAAATCCTGTGTTATAGTGCCTCATAAACAGGTCAAGTTTCATATAACAGAGCTCCAACATACTTACACCCATACACTAACGCCAAAAGTAAAGGAGGCACAATCTGAGATAAATCAAACACTGTGATCTGTGTTTCAAAAAAACACTGTCATTTGATTCGTGTTTTTGTCAGGTGTATTGTGATTCTGTCAGGTGTTTATGGTTGAGAAGAGTTGGTGGAGCCAGTATGTCTAAGGATGACATTCAATTGATCTGTACTTTCTACATCCTTGCTCTTATAGGTCTTTATGGAGCAGAGTTGGTGGGGCCAGTATTGCTCTTTATGGAGCGTGCTGTGTTTTTTCTCTAAGGGTGACATTCAATTGATCTGTACTTTCTACATCCTGCACTGTTTACAGCCAGTAAACAACCTCATTAATCAGATCGGGCTAAAACAAACCCTGTAAGCATTTCTGGTCTCTTCACATTTTCTTTTTTTCTTGCTCTTATAGCTGTGACTTCCTCATCATCACTCCCTTTTTGTCTCATCTACTCTATCTAAAAATCTCCTTAAAGCAGTCTTCTCGCTCTCTTCCCTCCTCATTCCTCTTGCTTTGTTTCCCCCATCCTTTCCTTCTTCCCACCGATTGCCCTCTTCCCATCACCAGCCCTCTCTGTCTTTTCACCTGTCTGCCAGCCCTCCTTCCCTCATTTCTCTTCTCCCACATCTCCACCCATCACTCTTTTCACCCCAAACAGCTCCGCTTCTGTTTCCCTCACCCCTCCTGATGGATAGCTTTATTTGCTGTCCGCACCCTTCGTACGCTTCAGATCTCACTGGCCTCGTTCAAGGTCAAGTATATGTGAAATAGATAATTTTCCAATTCTGCATAATGATAATATAACATGGATAAAGTAGTCAGCCACCACCCACCTCTATGGTCAATGCTGATCTTGATTAAATTGATAGATAGGTTGGAAGGCAGGACTATGTAAATATTAAACAAATTATTAATGTACTTAAAGCATAAATACACACAGAGAGTTAACAGACACTTTCATTAATAGAAGTGTTGAATGTAGACATTAGGAAGTGTATGCTTTTCCTAGAACACTTAAGATAAATTTGAAAAAGCATTAGAAATTTGGGACGAGGGACAGGTGACAGGTGAGAGAACAGATGGGGGAAGAGATAGGAGGAAAGATGAAGGACCAGCTGAAGGTAAAATGTTACACAATGTACTGACTGAAATTGAGACAGGTGGCAGGCTGGAATGCTGGTGATTGACTGATGTTAGGGCAGAAGCAGATTAAAGCAGAGCCAAAAGGCCAGCTTAGACAATACACAGACAGAAGGTTGGGGGTGGGTGGTGCGGGTAAAACAAAGAAGGAGAAGGAAATGGAGACGGTGAGGCAAAGAATGGGTGGAAATATTCAGAGATCCATTTTTCTGTGTTTGTTACAACTCACAATCAGTCCCATGGAAATTGCTTAGAAATGATTAGGTTCTCAGTTGACTGACAAACAGTTATTATTATAACCATTTTGCATTTTTTTAAAGCATGATGGTAAATGTAGGGATTGTGTTGTTATCTGTCACCGATTAGAAAACAAATTTAATTTATTGGTTCTTTTTGTTATCCACATGAACAAACAATTTAAATGTGTCACTATAGCTGGGAACTTCCATTTACTTGATGCTTAATGGACCAACTCAGTAAATTATGAATCAGAAAAAAACATATAGTAGAATAATCAATTTTGGAAACATTACATGGTACAATTATTATTAATGTGGAAACAATATATAAAGCAATATAAAGCACCTTAAGGCGACTCTTGTTGTGATTTGGCGCTATTAAATAAAACTGAACTGAATTGAATTGAATTGAAACACTCAACATAATTGAAAAGTCAGTTTACTTTAGGGGACCTGCCTAAAAGAGACACAACCCACTGATCTTCTGCCTGTTTCCTACCAATTAGCATAGTGAAGCCATCAGCCATTTTGATATGCTGCTATGACAGATCTCTCCTCCCACTTAACGCCCTTTGCAATCAAAATGCCTCACATTTTGATTTTAATAGCAGAGAAAGCACAGGTGTCACGAATTCAGATAATGATAGCTCATTAAAGTGTTGTGATAATCCAGTCAGACAGTCTGAAAAAACAAATTAATATTGACAGAGACCTGAATGACATTAATTACCCATTAAATTACCCATTTACACCTATTCTTTTCCACCACTCCCTAGCCTATCATTGGTCTTTCCATGTACTTTATCAAAAAGTCAGGTTGTCTAAAACTTTGGTAGTTGTACATTTCTTTTCAAACACAGGTTTGGTGTGATTAAGGTATGTACTTAAGTGGTATTCAAATCCAGAGATACAGGCCTAGAGACTGGTTGGTGACCATTCTAGGAAGATCCAGTCACTAAGGAAATGTGTATTCCCCAACCTGTAGGTGAGTGATTGCTGGCTGCCACTAGATAAAATTGGCTTTAAGGAAAGTGCTGAACCAAAAATCTCCTTATGATTGCCTTGGTCACTAGCAGCTTGCCAACCACTCACCGAGCATTAGTGAAACTTGGAAAAAGGTGTGTTGCAATGTCACTACTATTGATCTTTATGATTAGAATAAATTTGAAGGCAATTTAATTTAATTAAAAAAAAAAAACATCTGCTGTCCTCTGGGGTAAAAGACAGTCAAAGCATGAGGGGTTTTGACCCCAGAGGACAAAAGCTGTATAACAATCTGGAGGACATTACGAGGGTTAAGTTAAATTTTAAGGTGAAAAACCACATGACTTGCTTTTTTATTGTAATTTAAAAATTTTTTTTATACCAAGTTGTAGTTCTAGCCTGTACTGTGTTTTGTTACATCATTTCTGATGCCCTCCTTTTTTTCCCTTTTGTACTTCCTGCATATGTAGGTTTACATTGGAGTTTTTTTTCTTTTGCACAGGTGAACGGAGGAAAGGAAAATGGGAAAAATGGCTAAAGGCATAGACAGAGAGAAGAAAACAGCACAGCACTGAAAAACAGTGATGAGAGAAAGAAGCAAAATAAAAAAAATAAAGAAGAACAAAACAAAACCAAACTGAAAGAATAAGAAGCAGAAGTCGTACACACCAAAGGAATACAGAAGTAGAGGGAACAGAATAAATACACAATAAGACAAGGAGAGGGGGGAAAGTACAAAGAGAGGCTAGGAAAGAAGGGAGTATAAGTGCACTATCATGAAAATGAGAAAAAAAAACTACACAAAGAAGAATCATTGGAAAAAGGGAATCAATGGGAAGGCCTGCCAGATGTATCAAAAGAGGTAAAATGAAGAAAGATGGACAATGAGTAGACTGCAAGAAAAGGTAGAAAAGGTTTATGGAGAAAAGAGGGAGGGCGAATAAGGCGATGGAGGGTAAATGGAATGAGGAAAGAAAAAAAGGATAGGTGGAAAGAGAAGGGATGAGCTGGCTGCATTCAAAAGGGATGTTCAATGGGCCACAACGCAGCTGCTGACAAGCCCATCTTATTCGCAGTATGGCATCTTTCCACTCAACAACTCGCAGGTGGAGGGATATACAGATGCTCACATAGTCCTACAAACTGTCCGTGCACACGCACTAACAGAGCTCCAGTGGAGCCTATGCCATGTTTCAGTGGCAGTCTGTGTTACAGATGAAATGAGAGCTCAGTGCTCTGGATAACAACCCTCAGTGAGAATACACTGGCCGAAAGAGCTCAATGTCAAGATGGAAAAATACAAACAAATGAAAAACAAAGCCCCAGTTCAGAGGTCTGCTACTTCCTATTAAGACTAAAAAAAAATTACCATATTTTTTTTGCATATTGGAAGGCAAGCAGTCTGACAGGGAACTGGGCTCCTGCACCAGCAAACTTGACCAATTGTAGGTATTTTTCAGATTAGATGACTAACACATTACAGTGGAAAGATAAATAATAGGAGGTCTTTAATTTTGACAAATAAGATTTGAACTGCACAAGGACAAGTGTCTAATTTCAAACTTGTGGGGTTTTTCTTTTTTGGGATTTTGTCTAGATTTCCTTTCTGATGGCATCTGAACTGCATACAGTTGTATAAACAGATGGGCACACAAAGAATAATACAACAACCAACAGAGTAGTTCAGTCATCAGTGGACTTCCAAGGAGCTGGACAGAGACTTTAGCCTAGTCCACGTTTATACTGTAGGTTTTCAAGCGCAGTTTATCTCCTTCATTCTCAACAGTACAGCTTTAAAAAAAACATATCTGTCCACTAAAAAAACGCCCCATTAACTGTTAAAAGCATACCAACCCTGGGCGCTTGGGTGGCTCAGTGGTGGAGCAGGCGACCACATATATATGCCGCTTTGCGGTGGGGGCTCGGGTCCCGGCCTCATGCCGATTTTCCCGCGTGTCTTCCCTGTATCTTTCCCCCGTTTCCTGTCTGTCTACACTGCAAATAAAGCCGCTGTGGCCAAAGAGTGTCTGAACGTCTTCACTCTGATAGGAGTTTTTATAAAAGGTCCATTTCTAGTGACCTAAACTTAGTTTGTCTGTGGATGAAAAGCCAAAATGCATGAATCACCATGTACCTGGCCTTAAATGAAAGCAGCAGGAGTAGACGGGATAAGAGGACACCTATGTTTGCAATGAATCAAGAGAGTTTAAAAAGCAAGAAGGAGCCATGCAGGTGACACTGTGGAAGGAGATGTATTAAGTTCTTTTTCAGAGCAATTTTGTGGCAGATGTTTTTTTTTAATTCTGCCACCACCCTCCTGTCAGTGCTTTTACATGTTACTTGGTGTCGTGTCCAATCTTGTACATATGGCAATTATGGCATGCAGACTGTGACTCTTTCTGTCACTACTGTGGATATGTGCAACTGAGGCCATGAGGAACTTTAAGAGAGCCCACACTGATGCAATCAGTAATGTTATCTATCTATCAGATGTATTTAAAGAAACTCAAATGTGTCTGTGTATGTGTCACTGTTTTATTTTTGCAAATCCTTGACTCTGAACAAATAATACATGTCTTTGTGCTGGTTTCTCTGATATGCATAACAATTTATGAGTTCAATGTGACTGCAGCTGCTGAATTCAGTCATTTGCTTCAAAGCTAATCTGATGGAAATATAAGGAAACTATAATTCTTCTATATATAGTGTTTGTTAATTAGCAGAAAATGTGATTTGATGGAGCAGAAAAAAGCTTTTATTTTATTAGGGTTTGAACAAGAGAGCAATGCACATCATAGAGCATGTGAGAAGTGAATCTGAGATAGAAGTATGCAGTCTGCAAGCAATGAAAAAACTTTATATTCTATGCTTTACAACATCTGTATTATTATCTGGCATTCGTTTTATATGCTGCTGCCCTTTCAGCGTGAGGCAGGATTATTCCTGCAGCATAAGCTGAGAAAATAAGTTATATCCTTGCCTGATTTTTGTAAATAGGAGTCAGATCATAAACAGCAGGTAATACTGAATTCTTACAGTGGCAGCTTTAATATTTAGAAGTGCTCTTTGCATCATTAAGATTTATGGATAGAGGTGTACGCAAGACATATTAGAATTTATTACTAAGGACTGAATCAGGATTGGAGAAAGAGAGGAGAAATTTCCACACATGCCTGCAGTGATCCTTTGACTTAAACCTTGGAGCAACCTGCCCGATCTCAGCTACTTCTCATTATGATTATGGGCAGCTGCACCTGCAGTGTGTATGTAGCTCATATGTTGCCTCTCTGCAAATAATATGATTTGGTGTAACTGCTACCCTAGAAATTGTACAATATTTTGCAGCATTGTGTACAACAATTCTCGAAAACACTTGGATAAATCCTTGAAAGGTTAATGATCTTGGATGGGAATGTATCTTTGGCTGCGTTGGTGAATGGGTCATTATTCTAAGCCAGTGGACATGTCTCCCAAACTGTATCTGCATCATTGTGTTTGTGGTGAAGGACGTGCACACTTGTATGTTCATTTGAACTCTGTGAATATTATTATTGTCTCCTGTTAGGGAACAGACAGGTTACTTGGCTACCATGTCTCAGCCTGTGCTCCCGACTGATAAGCTCCACTGCTTATCTCAGTGAATGATTGAGCAGCATGTATGAATGTGTGAGAGACTGCGCAGAAGTTACAGAGATTTGCTGCCACACTAGGACATTGCAAATACACAATAGCCATTTTGTAAGAACTATTTGAATTTCATGTTTGCTGTCCAAATGGACATATGTCGCCATGCTGTAGGAGGCACTGTGATGTGTGCATGTGCATGTGTGTGTCTAATTGCCCGGCTGTCTTTGTGAGGACCAGTTCGGGCTGTGGACTTTAGGAGAGTGAATACATTTTGGCCACTATCCCAAATTCCACAGTCAGGCTTGGTTTTACATTTAAGGTTAGTATTATGTGGAAATGTGATTTCTTATTCAAACTTTCAGCCAGCTGAACTTACATACAACTTACACAATGCATAACAACTTATTGTGAGCTCCCAGAATTTGACTTTATGAAAAATTATTGTCCATATACACAAGTAACACAGACAAGTATTACACCTTCTGAAGTCAACATAACCCACTGTAAAGAGAACTTCTTCTCAGGAATTACTGGTTGGCTTTGAGAGTTTATTGAGTTTATGTATATGTTTGGGAGCACGGAAATGTTGGTGCGTGTCTGAAAATTATATGCAATTGTAGATAGGAATACAGTGTTGCTATGTAATTGTAAGGTACATGTGAATGAACATTTCAAGCTGAGTGAAATCATGAATTTATCTGTTTGATGAAGAATGGCTATATGATGTATTCACACCCTTACTGAATAAACAAAATGGATTTTACTGAGTTTATGACACTTGTGGAGTATCATAAAATGTATTTTTCTCTCTTCCAAAAACTATTAAAGAGATACTCTGTATCTGATACAGATCAGGTGCTAGACACATTCCATCTGAACTTAATATATTTCTGACAGATCCTGGGAGCAACTGTGAGTCCTGATATTTGTTGATCTAATAACTAATTCTAGGCAGTTAATTGGGAGGCTTCCAAGCTCTTTATCATGGCAGGAGAGATGGGCTAATGTGGATGGAAATTGCCTCATGCAATTACACCACAAAAGGATTGTTATCACTGTAATATTAGTGTATTAGTCATGGAGCTGCATGCTAGAGTTAATAAGGTAGTGATTGAGACAGTTCAATGATGGGTAATAGGATGACCAGAGTTTTACACTGGAAACAGATGTGGGCTGGGTGTTGCAAAGCAAACTTTTTGCAGCCTTCACCTCAATTAAAAAAAATACCGTGGCTTCATTATTATAAATGATGGCTATTGCTGCCTCCTACTCTGCTCCATCGTTTCGCAATCTTCACTGTGAAGCACACAGCCACACAAACAGAAAAGGCAGTGGTGGCATCGCTAATCCTGTAAAAGTAGCAGCAGGACAGAGCAAGCCTTGTGACGGGAGTGGTGGATAGAGTAAGCTAGCCTAGAGGGATGCCTCAGCTTTTGGATACACTCCGCTGGTAGAAAATCATGCAGCTACACACAACGTGTGCACAGACCTATGCTGGAAAACAGACACGCATACCTACACACACCACACACACATATACATAGCTATGGGGCTTCAATATTCTCTGCTTGCTGTCCCACCTGGATGCTCATGCAGCCTGAGGAGCATGGAAAAGAAAGGCAGTGAGCAGTGAAAAGCATTTCACCTCACTGTGGGAGAGGGTGACAGGGCTCAGCTATCACACACTGGGTCCCTGTCAGGTACATACACGTACCCCCAACCCACAAATAAACAGACACACACAGAGGACAAACATGTGTATTGAAAAAGTTCAATTATAAAGGCTATCTCTGAGCATTATGAGCAGTACATATCAGAAAATTTGTAGTCATGGACAGGAAAGTGTTCAATATAAAGCAAAATTATGAAAGCAGTGTGAAAGGGCCTGTCCTTATTTAAGTTTAAGTGTCTGATGGCAGCTAAACTCCTACAACTCCTCACACATCTCTGTAACACGACTCTTTAAACACCATGTATGTTCATTCACAAATATCTGCTCATCTTTTTTTACTGAACTGAACTCAGTTAAAAACACTAAAGTGTGTATTCTTTTGGAGTGTGAGGGCTGCCACTATTAAGCAAGCTGGGCTAGCACCTTGGCCCGGGCTTTCTGTGCGGAATTTTCACGTTCTCCCCGTGTTTGCGTGGGTTTTCTCCGGGTACTCCGGTTTCCTCCCACAGTCCAAAGGCATGCAGTTACTGGGGTTAGGTTAAATGGTTCCTATCTTGTTGATAGGAAAGTAGAGAAAATGGCTTTTGACTAAAAAATGCCAAAAAGCAATAATATAATAATAAAAAAAAATCGACCTTGTATTATACTTAACCCTCAAGTCAGACTTCCAAAGTTTTTTTACAAAGACAAACTGCTACTTACATGTGACTGAGCAGCACAATCATTAAAAGAGGGAGTCATGAGTATTTTGATTTTTTTTGAGAATTTTGTCATATACCTTTTGATAGAAAGTTAGAATGAACCAAAATATGCAGTAATAGACAAAGTGTGTGGAATAACTATATAAATCTGACAATTTGTACTGTGTACAAATTGTCAGATTGTACTGTGTACAAATTGCCTCTCCACCTGTTTGTCTGTTTGGAGATCTTACATCAGTCGAACCAACTACTGAAATGTGAGCAACCCATATTGATCGCAATGACAGTCTCTACAGAAAACAATCCCCCTGAACTGGAAGGACAGAAAAAAAAAACAAAAAAACTTTCAGTATCTCAGCGGCAACACTTACTATGTGAATAACCCCCACCCCCCCACCCCCATTACCTAGATTCTTTTAATAGCTACTGAAACTCATTTATCAATATCATTTACCTTTCTGTGTAATATAAACAAAGAAATCACCACGTATACAGACAAGGAAAATTCACTCAGTGAATATTTTCCTGATACCATTACCGCCAGTGACATAAGAGACCCCATCGCTCCCCAGTGCCTAACTGCATGACCTCTTAACCTTTTAACCTACCCACATTTTCTTTTTTTTTTAGACTCTCTCTCTCCAAAATAAGTTTACAGCTACCTAATAATACAGGTCAGCCAAGGAGGACAGCTTTAATGTTCATATCCTGTCACAATGTTGCAAGCTTCTTGTCACACAGGTAGAAGCATGCCTCTTTCTGCACAATGATCTGACTGGAGGGTTTTTTTTTTTTTTTTTTAGTTTTGGGGTGAAATGGCCTTTTAACTATCCTGAAAGTACATGCGAATAGACCTTTAGCTACCTGCTTTTGACCAGAATGTGCACCTGCTTCTGTTTACAGTTCAACAGGCACACTGGAAAGACTCATAACTTAAGATCAGCATCTCTTACCAAATATGAGAACCTGAAGCTTCTCCGAACGAGGCTGAAGTGACCGTGCATTTGGGCTCAGAACAACAGATGACATATCTCCAATCCAAGAGTGCTACTTTATTTAGTTCATGACCAAGGTAGGATGAAGAAAATGCAGGGAAGTGTATTATTTAACACAGGTTTAACTAAATTAGTATATATATGGACACCATGGAAACCATATTTTAATAAAACACCTAATGAATGGTCCACAGTCACACATATTTGTGCGGGGAAAATGCTGATGCCATTCAATACATTCAATACTATTTTAATTTTATGTCAACCCTGAAGGGAGAAAACATTAACTAAATTTGACTCATTCTCTCACTGCAAAGGAGACAGTTTCCCAGGTAACCACAGGACAGGAATGGAGAAGAGGTATGGAGAGAATAGGAGGAGAAATGAGCACAGCTGGAGGAGACATAAGAAAGGGTAATATTTATAATTAGTACTAACTCAATAGGTAATATCCAGAGATACAAAGAATACCAGACATGGTTTAAGTTAATTCCACAAGGTAACTTTATGTCTCTTGCACAAAGCTTGCTCAGTCTTTTTTCAGTGCAGTATAGGATCATATTCTACAGGACAATCAGTCTGTTCTTTCTATCAGTTAGGTGATGAAAGCCGGTGTTCCTGTTTGAAGCCTTGCAGAGTCCAGATTTTACCCTTTCTTCCTTTCACACCTTCTCTAATGCTTTCTTTCGCTGTCTCACTCCGTCTCAGAATAAAGGAAAGAAAAAGGGAGGGGGGTTTAGGAGAGTGAGTAAAGTGTTCTTTCCTTTGTGCTTTCATCCCATTTCGTCTCTGCGCTGCCCCAAATGCATTTTTCACAAGTTACGGAAACCTCCTTCACAGTTATTCACAACAGAAAATAGTTTTGTGTATGTGTGACTTGTGCTATAGACAAGGAAAGCTTATGACGCAGAGATGGAAGGCGAGGACGTGTTCGGGTTCCACATAATAACATTCAGCAGTTCAGTTAAAAGTTGAACCTGATATTTTATACAGTGTGATGATTTTATGCAAAATCTGTCATAACATTAAAACTTATTCTCATCCCTATTTCAAATGTCAATATACATCCTATGTGTCAGTCCTATCTTCTGCCATTCGTGCATCTCTCGGTCTACTCACCTTAGCTCCCCTTATCTCTTGCTCCATTACAACTAATAAAATCGAATAAACTGCCATAATGGTATTTAAATTAAAAAAAAAAAAGGTATGTTCATGATAGCAACACACTGGCACATGGCTAGCACTGTTGCCTAACAGCCAGAAGTCCTGGGTGTGAATCCACTATCTGTCCAGGACCTTTCTGTGTGGAATTTGCATGTTCTCCCCGTGTGTGTGTGGGTTTTCACTGGGTACTCTGGCTTTCTCCCACAATCCAAAGACATGCAGTGGGGTTAGGATAATTGGTAATTGTAAATTGCCCATAGGCGTAAATGTGCCTCTCTGTGTTAGCCCTGCGACAGACTGGAGACCTGTCCAGGGTGTCCCTGCCTCTCTCCCTGTGGCAGCTGGGATAGGGCCTCGTATGGCCCACTCAGCATTTGCCAGACCCATCATTTAGCTGCACCTAAATGATGGGTCTGCCCTTCCCTGAGCCTGGTTCTGCCAGAGGTTTCTTCCTGTTAAAAGGGAGTTTTTCCTTCCCATTGCTGCCAAGTGTTTGCTCATAGGGGGTGGTTTTGACTGTTGGGTTTCCTCTGCAATTATTGTACGGTCTTTATCTTACAATAAAAAGCACCTTAAGGTGACTGTTTGTTGTGATTTGGGGCTATATAAATAAAATTGAACTGAATTGAACTACCAAAAGTAGCTCAGACAAGGCTCAAATGTGTCTGCTTTGTGAGCTTTATGAAGTTAGAAAAGGTTACAGTTCTTTTAAGGTCAAAGAGAGTAGGATTTATGTAAGTAAGTAAGAAAGTGAGTGAATACACACACACACACACACACACACACACACACACACACACACACACACACACACACACACACACACACACACACACACACACACACACACACACGTGGACATCGTCAAGATGACCTGATGAAGTTCAAACTCAGCATCAGAAAAAGAAAGAAAGGTGATTTAAGTTAAATGTGGCATGGTTGTTTGTGCCATGGGCTGGTCTGAGTATTTCAGAAACTGATCTAGTGGGATTTTCCCACACAATTATCTCTAGGGTTTACAGAGCATGGTCCAAAAAGAGAAAATATCCAGTGAGCTGCAGTTCTCTGGGTGAAAGTGCCTTGTTGATGCCAGGGGAATGGCTAAATTGCTTTGAGCTGATAGGAAGGTAACAGAAACTCAAACAACCACTTGTTACAACCAAGCTATGCAGAAGAGCATCTCTGAATGCACAACACATCAAGCCTTAAAGCAGATGGGTTACAGCTGCAGAAAACCACACCAGGTGCCGCTCCTGTCAGCTAAGAACAGGAAACTGAGGTTACAAGTTGTATAGACTCACCAAAATTGGACAATAGAACATTGGAAAAAAAAAACTTTTCATGGTCTGATGACTCTATTTCTGCTGCAACATTTAGATGGCAGGGTCAGAATCTGAAAGCATGGATCCATCCTGCATTGTATCAGTTCTGGCTTCTGGTGGTGTAATGGTGCAGTGAATGTTTTCTTTAGGCCTCTTAGTACCAAGTAAGCATTATTTAAATGCCACAGCCTACCTGAGTATTGTTGCTGACCGTGTCCATCCCTTTATCACCACAGTGTACCCATTGTCTGATGGCTGCTTCCAGCAGGATAACACTCTGTCTCTCAAAGCTCAGATCATCTCAAACTGGTTTCTTTAACTTAACAGTGAGTTCACTGTACTCAAATGGCTTCCACAGTCACCAGATCTCAATCCAATAGAGCACCTTTGGGATGTGGTGGAACACCAGATTCACATCATGAATTTCTAGCACTTTGTTGAATCTATGCTGTGGAGAATTAACACATTCTGAAGGCAAAAGAGGGTCCAACCCGTTATTAGCAAGATGTAACTACAGTGTCCGGTGACTGTACATGCATCCATACTATTAAAATTATTCTCTCTCCTCCAATGAATGCCAGTATAAGTGCCCTTGGCTACATTTTGCCAAATAAGCTGACATTTTTATTTCTTATGATTCAACTCAATTTGAAAACTGTTTTAGATGGATGTTGCATTGGCTAGTAAATATAAAAAAATGAAATCAATTTTCTTTGAGGCAGATTTTTGAATTTTTACATTTGTGCAGCAAAGGCTCATATTCTTTCCCCCTATGTGGGTTGTACCAGATTGGTAGCATAACACATACACAAAATGACTAAAAATATAATAAAAGTTTTTCCTCTAAGTCATAAAACATTCCATAAGGAAAGTGATCATGTTATGGGGAGTTTTATTTGGACCAGTGAAAGGTCGCTAGTTATATATGGCAAAGTAAAATTACTGTAAGCAGGGGATAAATTGTCTTTACAACTTTAACTTTTCCAAGTTTTTGATCATCTGTGATGTCATGTTTTGGGAAAGAGCCAGTAAATAGAGGACTATGTACCTGGTTGCACTCTGTTGTATCAGGTTATATTGCAATTTTCCAGAGTACTTTGGAGGATAGGAGGCAGTAACACCTGCAGCATGTTTGGCTCTTTAACAGCCCAAGAACATCTACATAAAACTCCAATTACACACACTCATAAAAACTCACATAGATGCAATATATCACCCCCCCCCCCCCCCCCCCTTCCTAAACTAGATTGATGAGGAATGGAAAGGTGGGCATATTTCAAAAGAGCAAGGAGCACCCTGAAATAGACTGCATCAAACTTTGCCCCCCAGCAGTTTTTGGCTTCTTGTAATTAGAAGGCAGCATTAATGCTATATTAATGAGCATCAGCATGCACACACACACACACAAACAGAAAGAGAGTGCAAAGGAGAGAACAAGAGAGAGGGAGTGTAGCGAGAGAGAGAGAGCAAGAATGAGAGAGCGGAATTAAATCATGACGTCAAATTTATGTCCTGGCCATATTTACTGCTTTAATAAGAGTTGGGTAAGCAAACAGTACTGCTGGAGGGCACACAGCCTATGTCAGCAGATATTCAAACACACACACACACACACACACACACACACACACGCACACACACACGCGCGCGCGCTCACTGATACGCACACGTCCTTGTTGACGTGACCCATTTAACATATCAGTCTCTTTAACCAACCACCTTTAAACTGTCAACGTTTACACATTTGTAGCATATGTAACACATGAAAAGGTGTGTGTGTGAGTGTGAAGTGAATGAGAGTGATAAGACACAGATTCAAAAGGAAAGAACATGTACAGAGGTGGGTGCAAGGGAAAGAAATTGGCCTAATCTAATTAAAAGCTCCTCAGACATAAGCTGACTGCTGATTTACTCATTGATAAACTCATTCTGACTATCTCTATTGCAAACAAAGCCTTAACAATGTCGCCTTGATCTAACATGATTGTACAGTCATACCTGCTTGCACACAAGAACTGTAATACACATCAAAACCTGCTGAAGCTGTCCATACAATTCATCATCAATAGTGAAATGGTTCAGTTGATGGTGGTGGTGTTAGAGAGCCAGAGCGAGCAGCTGGCCACCCCGGCAGCTTGCAGGGCTCAGGGCTCAGGGGCAGGCTGTGATATCTGACTGCTTGGTTGGGAGGACAGAGGATGAAGGAGGGTGAGATAAAAGTCCACTGATAAAAGCAATGCGCACACAGCTGAGCTTGGTATAGAATCTCAATTAGCTAACAATACAATCCCGTAGAAAAAGGGAGGGGACCGTGCTGCATTCACATGTGCCTTGTAGACGTTAAATGTGATATCTGCAGTAGATAGGCAGCTTTACCATCTGCAGCTATGAGAGCAGCACGGTGGGTAACTTCGAGATGATGAACTGTAATTGTGTTATCACTGTGTTCTGCCCCACATTACTAAAAATACTAACACACATAAAAAGTGAAGGAGACCAGGAAACAGACACATATTTTTGTTGTACAACTCACACTTATAGAAACACAGCGATACTCTAAAAGATTACCACCAATGCTACTGACTCATTTAGAAAGTTTCTCTCCCGCCCAGAGGAGCTCAGGGCAAATAATCTAAATCTACATCTGGCAGAGCCTTATCGCCACCCTGCTGTGAGAAGGTCCGTTCCCATCTGCTAATGAGCAAGGCAATAGCATCTGGTGACAGGTCCTTTTTAAACCTGTTAACTTTGTAGTGCTTTGAAGATGCTATCACTGTGGAAAATGAAATTACAGCATTCAGCAGCGCAAACAATATGTCATGGCAAGAGAGGTTCATCAGTTCTACTTCCTTGTAATTTTGCAAATAAAAATTAAATATGGTGCCTGTTCCTTCAAGAAAATGTCAGCTTGTCAAAAAGTGATGATATGCTGCTTTTATCTTTACTATATTAATCATTTGCATAGGGTTTTCATTACAGATACCTACAATTACATTGCAGATACATGGAATTTCTGCTGCTGATTCTGACAAGTTGCACTTAGTGACAATTGTGACTAGCCATAACTTTTCTGGTGGCACAGTGGTGCAGTAGTGTGTGTGTGTGTGTGTGTGTGTGTGTGTGTGTGTGTGTGTGTGTGTGTGTGTGTGTGTAGCAACGCGAAAAGCATGAATTGGCCTATACGTGGGAAAAAATATTTTTGGCCTTGTAAGAGTGATTGACAAAAACTATAAAATCAAGATGTCAGATTCATGTTATGCAGTTAAAAAGCTGACAGTTCAACACTTCTATCTCCAAAAACCGAGAAACCTCCGCTGATCAAGATCATGTGATGGTGAAAAAGCTACTGTGCTTTTGTCAAACCATTTTCAAAAGTCAAACATTAGTTTTTCAATTTTTCCCAAAAGAGCTTTGAATGAAACAGCTTTAAGATAACATCAAAACTCAAGCTTGTTAGCTACACCCTGAGGATAACTGCGCATAAGCATAATGTTAAAGCTGAATAAAGGGTGGTAAAGATTACACCGATCAGCCACAACATTAAAACCACTGAAAGGAGAACTGAGCAACACTGGTTATCTCACTACATTTGCTGGAAACTTGGGGTCTTGGCATTCGTGTGGATATTAGTTTGACCCAGCTAAATGGACTAAGCACCTAACAAAGCCAGTTCTTCAGCAGCAATTTGGATAGACACCAAAATCAAATGAGTTCTTCTTTTGGCCAAGCTCCACCTCTTCACCAATTGTGAAAAAAAAGTATATATATATATATATATATATATATATATATATACACATCTGTCCACAGGCGTCAATGAAAACAGACCTCTCCCCAGGCTCTTGCCTTGCAGGAGGAAAAGCCATTTCCCATTCCGAAAGCATACCCCATATCCATGGAGATAAATGTCAGCCAATGACCCTCTGTCCCACTGGGCAGGCTGGACAAAAAGTTGGAGAGGAACTGAAAAGGTGAAGAGGGAGATCTGACCTCTGGGTAGCCTCCCCCTGGGAGCCACACAGACAGACTGCCTGGACAGAGGAATGAGAGTGAGATAGGGAGAAAAAGAAATGGATGGGGGACAGATAAATCATTTCCCCTTGACATTCAGGGTAGTCCAGGTGCTTGGCATGTGAACAGACTAGGGAATATTGTCCAAGAGACATCACACACACAATTATAATGTTTACTGGATCTCATTTTATGCCTTGTGTGTGTGTGTGTGTGTGTGTGTGTGTGTGTGTGTGTGTGTGTGTGTGTGTGTGTGTGTGTGTGTTTCTTTTGGGTGAACATATGAGAAGGCAAGGTTAGAGATCTACCTCATGCTGAAGTCTATTCATGATAGAGATACAGTATATCCAGAGGCATGCACAGCACAATCACTGCCATCCATCTGAGGAGAGGCAATGCTTTTGTTTGGGTTTGTATGTGTACTACAAACAAGCACAAATCAAGCCTTTCTTGGAAAAGCACAACAATTGTGTGTGTCTGCACATGCTCATGATCTCCACCAGCAAACTCTGAAGCAACTCTGTTGTCTTTCATTGACCTTCCTTTTTGTCTCTCTGTGAATCAATAGCTTCTGACCCAGCTCATTCAAAGTCTGACCAGAGAAAATTAAACCAGAGAAGGATGGAAAGGACAGCCTGGCTAAAGGTTGTACTCAAGTGCTAGAAGTTCTGATCCACCCACCTAGACACCAGCAAGAGCTGGACAGAGAGCCACAGTAAGACACAGACAGGCTCAAGACAGAAAGGCTGATAGATGGAAACACAGACACTCCTAATCTCTGTTTTGTGTGTCAGTGGTTTGTTTATGCCACGGTATCTAAGAAATCAGATAATATCCCATTAGTCACACTGGGCACCCGTCTGCGGTTTCACAGCAGTTGAAATGAAAGATGTCTCTCAGTAACCATAGTCTGAATGTGATTTAAATTACAGTAATTTTTGTGGAACTCACAATTGCAGACATAAAGTAACTAATTCAAGGTAATCTTTCCATTTAGAATGATTTTGTTCGATAACAGGAGGGCAGAATAAATATAAACGTCCCAGAAATGTATTATTACTTAAAACAAAACAGATAATACTGTGGAAGAGCACATAGTCTAACATTTGATTTGCTGCTAATAAATGTCACTGAAATGGATCTGTTGTTTGAGGTCTGATTTTGTTAGTTCATTATATTCTATACAATATTCTGTTTCTCTGAAATAAACTGAAGAGCATGTACAGAAGGAAATCTGTACAATGTTTCTGATCATTATTGCAGACAAAGAGCAATAAAACCAAGATTCCTATTTACCCAATTCATTTTTTTAAATTATTGTGTGACATTTGATTGCCATCTAAGATGGCAATAGCAGAGAAAAACAGAAAACAGAGGATGAGCAGCAAAGTATAATTGATAGAAATGGGTGTGTGTCCAAACGTTGGACTGGTACTGTAGTTGTAAAGTGTGGGTATAATGTTGATCATGGATTCTATAAGGGATTTTTGAAGCTGGAATTTCATATTTTCAGATGGAATCTGGATGGACCTAATGTGTTTAGATGAAGTGCATAGGCACATAGGGCATAAGTCTGTCCAGGTAAAGAAATGTGCCTAGTGCCGGTCCCAAGTCTGGCTAAATGAGTAGGGTTTGTCAGGAAGGGCATCTGATGTAATATCTTTGCCAAACCAAACATGCAGATCACCACAAAGATTTCCATACCAGATCAATAACAATGACGGTTACCAATGCTATTGACCAGCAGGGTGCCAGTGGAGATGCTGCTGGAAATGGTGCTCCTTCTGTCTGTGATGGCCAAAGATAGAAAAGGAGGAGAAGGGGAATATGCTTTCTTTTTTGGGGGGAATGTATTGACAAGTGTCCTGGTCCTGTAGATGAAACGGAAGAAAACGGACATGTCATATAATTCCAGCTACACGTTGAGACATCTGTCACCCTGTATTCTTCTGATACATCATTAGCCCCCCTCCTTTTTTTTTTCCCCATTTGACCTTCACCAGCCGTCTTTGAAAGACTAACCTACATTTCAGTTGGCTACTATCTTTTTTGAGAGGGCAGAACTTACTTCAGTGAAACACACACACACACCACACACACACACACACACACACACACAAGTGTGTTTTGCTATCTTTGTGGGGAATTTCCATTGACTTCCATTCATTTCTACAGCCTAAACCTTACCTTTACCCTTTTCCTAACCCTAACCATCACATACCTAACCCTAACCCTAACCTAAACTCAATTCATACCTTAGCCCTAACTCTGACCCCTGACCCAAAAACAGGGTTTCCCCTTGTGGGGACTTGTCCCCACAAGGAGCAATTGGTCCCCACAACGTAGTATATGTCAGGAAAATTGTCCCCAAAAGGTATTATAAACATACGCACACACACACACACACACACACACACACACACACACACACACACACACACACACTCACACTCACACTCACACTCACACGCACACACACACACACACACACACACACACACACACACAAAATAAAAGCAAGACAGACAAGGGCGAACAGACAATGAAAACAGGGTAATGTGTGTTTGGAGGCAGTATGAGACAAGGAAAGGCAGGAATGCAGAGGTGAGAGTAAGGACTATGTAGGGACTATGGAAAAGGGAGAGAGCAGACTGATATGATGGACAGAAGGAAGGTATTGTATTGTAATGTATTGTCATAGATGTAGGAGGACATACAGAAGGCTGTGTGATGCTAGGGATATGGAGTCAGATGACCTGCTGTTTGAGCAGCTGACTTCCAAAAGCGTCACAAAAAAAAGTGATGTCAGGCAATAAGACCTCTGCACACTGCTAAAAATTTGTATTTACATTATATTCACATAAAATGACTTTAGTTTTTCTGCTGAGATTAGTATACTCTAAAATTTTTTAACTCTTATTTAGTGCATCTTAAACTTTATTTTACATGTTTACGTATAATTCTTTCTGTTAAACTGATAGTAGGGAAAACTCTGTCAGAGAGAGATTGCAGGTGTGCTAGTTTTGCATTGTACAATGCAGTTATGTAGGGAGCTCTGGGCAGTGGAGTTGCACGGTTGTGCTGAGCTTGTTGCCTCACACACAGGTTCTGGGTTAGATCCTGCTGGTCTGTTGGGGTCTTTCTGAGTGGAGTTTGCATGCTCTCCCAGTGGCTCTGTGGATTTCCTGAGGATGCTCCAATTTCCTCACAGAGTTCAAAGACATGCGCCTAATAGTTGTCCATCAAGTTATTCTGTTACCCTCTATGGGATAAAGCAGATATAGCTAATAGATAGATGTGTGAATGTTTGTGAGTATGTTCACAGGGACTATAGTTGCAATCCACCAAAGGCTAACCAGCAGGGAAGCCTCTGGCTCAGAGGGTTTTACTTTCCTATACACAGGGCAAAATACATAGGAGCTGCATGAGAGCTTCTCGCACCGATTTCTAGCAAAGAGCCTGCTTACACATTTACAAAAATGCAGAAAAACACCCTGACACGCAGAGGCGTTGGCTCGTCTTGGGGTGTAAAAAGCAAAGGAGCAGCAACCCAGGGAGAGACAGAAGCAGAGGAAGAGAGGAGAGAAAAACTTAATTTAGAAAGCAAACAAGCTGTTCACAGCTTCCTCATCTATAATGCAGAGGAGTAAGCCCCAGTGTTTCAGCAGCAAGCAGCAGCAGCAGGATGTACAGATGTCATTTTGTATCCCAGGTGCATACCTTTAACTCCAAACGTCTGCAGCATTCATGCATTCATATATGGATTTTGTGCTTGTGTGCAAACAAGTAAGCATGTGTTTGTACATTTTTTTGTGTTCAGTGCATGTGTATGTTCCCCCTGTTTATACAGGATATATGTGGAAAAAAAAAAAAATCAATGTCTCAACTCACCCATACTTGCACACAAATACTATGAAAGTGGGGATTTGCCGGCAGGATGGAAAGTCTGATGTAATGCAGCTTCAAACACTGGAAGGGATCACAAGGAACATCACACACACCGTCACAAAAAACACAAGCCTGTTTTCCTACTCTCATTCTGGCAGAAAGATTACTGAGGGAAACGAGCTCTGGGAGTGAATGAAAGAAGGGAAAAAGAGAATACAGGTGAGGGAGAAAAAAAAACACACCGGAATTCAAAATTGAAAAAGAGAGAAATCGGTGTCTGCATTACAAGTGAGGTTGGGGTAAAAGAGAACTGACAGCCACTACAAAAAGAACACTCATCATTCACACGGAGGCAAGAAAGAAATAGTAAAACTTTTGTCTAAACAGATGATGATGATATAGCTTTGTCTGGGCCAGAATGGCATTAACTGTTCCCAGTGTTCCCAGTTCTCACCAAAATAGGCTGTGCTGCGCCAGTCGACTGTGTGCTTAGAGAACTGTCTGGGAGATGAGATGCTAAATATAACCATTACATAGCCTCTACACATGCTACTACAGGCACCAGCCCTGCTGTCACTGATACAGCCAAGCTCCTTCTAACAGGCTGCTAAATTATCTTGATTTAGCTGAAGTGCATTTGGCTACATAGTAAGGTGTAAAGTTATTTAATGTTCTGATATTTATTTCCTTGAATCCTGACTTCTATCATCCAAAAACCTTGAATGAAGACATTCAAGGTTTTTGTATGGATTAAATTGAAAAGATACAATATGCAATAATGTGTTGCTTCGTGTAGCTCAGTAACAACAGGATAACTTTGGGGAATTCCCTAAACAGCAAAGACATGACAATGATTACATTTTATCTCAATAACCCAACCCAAACGAGGGCTGGTGCCTGTAGGTGAAGGGAAGGGGAAGCTCTCTCATATGCTGCAGCACCATAAAACACACAGGAACACATACACACATTTAAGTGACAATGGTGGAGTGAAAAACTGTTTAAGAGTGTGCTTACACATCGCAAGGTAATGACCACAAGTGCAACAGGTCTTTTGAATTCATGACACATGTACCCTGGGTCTCTTCATCATGGATGTCTGAATGAAGCACTGAGGAACATTAATGTAAAGGTGACCTCTGTCTGAATGAAAGCTGCTGTCACTCTTTAACAAATTCACAAAGTTAGCTATGCTGAGCCATGTCTGAGAGGGGCTTTAGTGAGCTTTAGAGGTTTCGGCACGTAGACTTTCTGACAGAGCCAGGGTAGGCGTTTCCAGTCTTTGTGGTAAGATAAGCAAGACAAGAAAGTGAATAAAAATATTTCCCAAAAAAACCCCACTGCTTTGAGGATCTGTGCAGGCTGCTACTATTTATAGAACCAATTTTGTATCTTTTATGTCTCTGTGGCTTTCAGAGCTTATCTTGAAGCATCATTCTCATTTAAGGTGGTGAAGCATTGTGGGCCTCTGCTTCGATGTGCAATGTTTGTCCTCTCTGTGTCAGACGGTGGACAATATAGAGGTGACATTAAAGACATCTAAGAGATAGATACTGGATGTTTTATTAGACCACACATACAAAACAAAACAAAAAAAAAACAACACACTCTTCATTGAAGGTTAATGAGGAGTTAATAGACTTCATTTCAACACACAAGATCACAGATTTGCTTCCCTGACACCACCTGAGCTGCATACCCTGCAAAACTACCTCTGGCTGTCCATGTACATGTGTGCGCCATATATCAATATTCTGACCTTGTCCAGCAGTGCCACTGTGGAAGGTGCACAAGGTACCAGAAATGATTTAATAGGGTCTCAAACTTTTTGGCTGAAATCTGGAGAAAGAAAAATCACAGAATAAAATATAAAAGAGTGTAAGAGAGCAAAAGAAATGAAAGCTACAAAAAAGCAGAATGTGAAATAATAGGAAAAACACAAAAAAAATCCATTATCTCATGCTTTTCACATAATAGTTCTGCAAATCTTTAGTCATTTTTGCAAAGCTTCAGTTTTTTCCAGGTAAGCATTTCCTCATGCCTTAAATTTGTTGTTTCATTTTGTCAGTGTAAATGTCACTCTTACAAAAAATAATGTGTTCTTTTGCACTGAAATCTGGTTTTTGAGTTAAAAAATAAAACAGTGAAGCCAAAAGATAATGACTCCCACACCAATGACAAACATTTTTGGGGTGACAGACAGGAGAATAGTGTGAGAGAAGAGATGTAAGCTATAGAGACTGCATGAGAAGTAATTAAAAGTACAATTCTTCCTCTGACTTTATTTTAAATGGATTTATTATAAAGTCATTTTACCTACAGTATCTGCAGGAATGACTTACATATACCTCTGCCCCAATTAAAGGAGTAAATAATATAATGTGAAGAGAAATTACTTTCTTCAAAAGTCAAATAAAACTCAACCAGAGGAAAAGTTGAAGGCCCAGAATGTGATCTCAGGACAGAAATTGGCTGCTGTGTGGTATAAGGATAACATACATTCAATTTTGGTCAACTTAAAAACTTCTTTGTGGCCAAAAATTGAAAAAAATATTATCTTCAAAACATTTTTCTTCTTGGAAACTGCATAAAAACCAATTTTCCATTAAAGGTTTTTATCACTTCATCCCTCAGCCAACCTCTTATGTATCTAAGCTAGCTTCTTACTGAATATGTATAATGCTATATCACCTTAATTTTTATGCTAGAAAATGTGGTAACCCTGCATGAAATTAACTCTTATACTCTCTCTCTCTTGCTCTCACACATGCACACACAATTCTTGCTTGCTACACAAAACTTTTGAAGAAGATGTGAGCGTCGGTTCCTGAGCATTCAGGGTGTGACTGATTAGATGATTTGCATTATGAGGGTGACAAGAAGCAGCTGAAAGACTTGTGCACTATACTATATTGCCAAAAGTATTCACTCCTCTGCCTTCACACGCATATGAAGTTGAATGACATCCCATTCTTAATACATAGGGTTTCATGCCAGCCCAGCCTTTGCAGCTATAACAGCTTCAACTCTTCAGGGAAGACTTTCCACAAGTCTAGGAGTTTAGGAGTGTGTTTATGGGAATTTTTGATCATTCTTCCAGAAGCACGTTTATGAGGTCTGATACTGCTGTTGGACGAGAAGGCCTGGCTTGCAGTCTCCGCTCTAATTCAGCCCCAAGGTGTTCTGTCGGTTTGCGGTGCAGGCCAGTGAAGTTCTTCCACACCAAGCTCACTCATCCATGTCTTTATGGACTGGTGTGCAGTCATGTTGGAACAGGAAACTGTTCCCACAAAGTTGGGAGGATGAAATTGTCCAAAATGTCTTGGTATGCTGAAGCATTAAGAGTTCCTTTCACAGGAACTAAGGGGCTGAACCCAACTCCTGAAAAACAACCCCACACCATAATCCCTCCCCCACCAAACTTTACACTTGGCACAATGCAGTGAGACAAGTAGCATTCTCCTGGCAACCACCAAACCCAGACTCGTCCATCGGATTGCCAGAAGGAGAAGTGTGATTCATCACTCCAGAGAACACATCTCCACTGCTCTAAAGTCCAGCTGCAGCGTGCTTTACACCACTGTATTACAGCTGCTTGGACAACATAATGGACAATTTTTGATAAACAAGAGCTGGTTATTTTCATTAATTACAGCTGGTTCTATCTTCTCAAATTTGAGGATTTACTTGGTGCATAGCAGAGTTATAATAGTTTGGGATTTTACATTATAGTTTAGTTTTAGTTAGTTTTTACTTTTTTTTCTCTAATTCAGTTAGTTTTAATTCGTTTTCAGAGTGGTTTTTCTCGTTTTTATTAGTTTTTATTTTTGGTTTCATGCTTAGTTTTAGTTAGTTTCAGTTAGTTTCAGTATTAGTTTTAGTATTTTCATACCTGATCAGGTGCAAGATTCAAGGCGCAAAAGTGACTATTGTGTAATGAAAACTTGACAAAAGATACAGTTTAAAGAAATATAGTCAACAACCAACTGTTCACAAGACATGCTAAATTTGTGTATTATTAAGGACACACATGAACATCAACAGGGAGAAACAAAGAAAAACATGAACTCCCAAACTCAATAAATTCTACAATAAACTCCACAATAAACTTCAGCATCAGTGCAGCAGATTAATAACGCCTACATGTGGTGTTAAACAAAAACAAACTCTTTGAAGGAGTCAAAGCTCAAATCCAGCTGCATCCTGATGTTCTCACCACCTGAAGCTGCTTCTGTTTTGGAGCTAGCTTGGTTAGATGCTCGCTAATTAAACCTGCAGGGTCTTTGCGGCCTCTGTACACAACCTACAGAAGTTGCCGACCTCATGTCCACATTTATGCTTGTGTAGCTGGATTGTGTGTGTTAATTACCTTGTGGTCGTGTGCAGGTGTTTGTACTCAAAGAACCTCCATACGGGACTAGGCAGACCGCAGCCATTACTTTGCGGACCTGCGCGGTGAGCGCACGCACATGCGCACTCACACAGTTGTCCTGTGGCGCTCCCAGCTTAAACTCCGAGAGCGGAAACAATGATTTCATATCAATCCACAAGGCTTAAAATGAAAGTCAGTTTATCGATAATTTCAGTTAGTTTTAGTTAGTTTTGTAAACTCACAATTCAGTTTTAATTAGTTATCGTTTTTTCCTTTTAATTATAGTTTTTATTTATTTCAGTTAACGACAATGTTTTTTCAATTTCAGTTTTCGTTATTTCGTTCGTTTTCGTTAACTATAATAACCCTGGTGCATAGTTAGGGGAGACACATGGATTTTAAAAATTTCCTGACATTGTATACAACAAAATATTAATTTTAAGAGTCAACATGTTGATTGGTAGTTGTGTGTTTTTTTTCAACTGTAATGCAAGTCCTTGCAATCTTATGTATCTGAAGAACTCAGAAATGACAGTTACTTATTTTATCTACCAAATACACATCAATAACTAGACAAACAATTACGGCTGACCTTATGGATATAGATACTGCTCTCTCTGTTTTAACAGTGAAAATGTATTTGAGTGTGCTTACTGTATCTAGCTGGAAGTCAAGTTTGTGATACCACATAAATAATTAACAGATCTCTGTTAAATTAAGTTTTAGTTTGAAAACTACAAATCAGCCAGTAAATGTCAAAATATACATCCAACAATTATGACAAACTCTGGGTTAATAACAGTGAAACTAAAGTTATGGCAGGCTCACAAGAAATATTAATATGTCAGACTTCAGGTTTCAGTCATTCTGCAGCTCACTTAAAACAGCTGCCATTGTCTCCCTTCTGTCAGTGTTTGTTTACTCTCTTTCTTCCACTTCCGTTATTGTCTTAGCATTGTGGGTTTGATACTAATTCTGCTCATCTCTCTGTTCACTGTTGACAAGAAACAGCATCTGTTAAATGATGGGAGGAGGAGAAACATGAGCTCATTCTCGCAGTAAATGTTAAACTGTAAACAGTAAACCTCTCTTCTTCTCTCCACACATGCCAGGAACACACTGACTGAACAGTAACTCATGAATAGTCATTAGCCACACACAGTGGCTACAGACCCTGAGTGTCTCCTGTTTGCCATTACTGATCAAGCTTTGTGAAACTGCTTCCCAGACAGGATTCCTGACTTATGTGGGTTCCACTTCGGGAAATCGATAATATACTTAAAACAAATGGTGGCAATAATCTGGTCAAAGAACCTAAAATGTCAAGGATCTTCCTCCCATGCCATTTAAAAAAAATCCATACTGTTATTTCACAGTCTGATCCATTTTCTGCTGGTTTGGGGTCACCAAAGCAGCAAGCTTTAGCACAGAGAGACATCTCTCTAGCCGCCTGCAGGTCCTTCTGCAAGGTGGTAAAAAGACTTGCTTTATCTTGATTTGAGTTTGCCTGAGGGACTCATCCTTGTTGGACAGGCATGGAATGCTGAGACAATGAGATATCCAGGGGTCACTGTGATAAGATATGTAAGGAGTTACTTGCAGAGGTCTAGAAACATTGATTTAACCACAATCAACTGACTATCCATGACTGTGGAACTCACACTGTACAGAAACTCTGGCAGGTTTTGTCTGTTGATGAATAGTCTTCATATATTTTATCCATGTCCTCAGAAATGTTGGCTGAACAGAAAGGATGGAAATGCTACTTGGTGTATTTCTACTATGAATGGAAAGCAAGAAAAAATGTCTAACATACTCAGAAGGTGCAAACAATATCTGTCCTGTTCTGCAGTGAAATTCAGTTTCATATCACAGCAGTCTCAAGACAGCAGTTTGAGTGACAACATGTAAAAACTGAGTGAGATTAGAACAAGCTAAAAGCTTACAGTGGTCTTCAGTTAAAATGCTTCTAAAATAAGTGTAAGAGTCACTGAAGCTGAAAATGATGCTTCAAATTTTTAGTTGGCTTTAGTTTTCATGATGCTACCAGGTAGGTTCTAAGACCAAAACCAGAAATAGCTGAAATATATTTTGATCACAAAATTTTGAGAAAAATTGACTAAATGGGGATATCTTATGATATTTTCTCTGTTTTACATTTTGACCTCTACTCTTGAACCCTCTCAGTAGCAGGAAGTCTGTAATGCAATATGTTTAAAGCATATTAAAATCTCCCACAAGTAATATTTGTCATTTAGTTTCACAATATGCTTTTGAAATAATGTGACCTGCACCAGTGGAAGGCATATAGCCTTTGCATTTCCTCTACTGGTGCCCTACATTGTTACATATTGAAATATGATTGCTTGTGGAGATATCCATAAACACAAATCAAGTTACAAGTCACAACATGCCATTTTTGACCTGGTCTGGCAGGCCTGGGTCTAAATAAACTCAGTAGACTAACCACACCATATTTATATTCAAGCTTTTCTCTATACCTTTTTCTGATTGATTTTTTTACATAATGAAGAAAGATTAAGTAAACTGTAGCCAATCAGCGATTTTAAGAGTCATATTTGGATTCTGCACATCAGAATCTGTAAGAAAAAGCACATTTTTACCC
This sequence comes from Archocentrus centrarchus, assembly GCF_007364275.1. Taxonomy (NCBI): domain Eukaryota; kingdom Metazoa; phylum Chordata; class Actinopteri; order Cichliformes; family Cichlidae; genus Archocentrus; species Archocentrus centrarchus. The sequence goes on along the minus strand of NC_044358.1, from coordinate 23,107,971 downwards.
CTGAAGCTAATGACTTCTGAAAAACCAGTGACCAGTGTTATAAGAGATCTTTTGAAAGTGTGGAAAATTAAACCATTGAACTGCTGAAGCTGACAGTCAGCCAATTAACATTTCAGACATACCACAAATCCATCTTACAATCTGAGTGTCTGGTTGTTGACCACTGAGGTGATAAATCACATGCAACGACCCCACTCAACTGGACATTAAGTGATCCGGCAATTCTGCCCAATCTAAAATTAGCTGACCGTTTCAGAGCACCAGGCTTACATACAGTGTCTGCCTCACTTGGCCAAGACATACTTGAATTCCTTCATTTGGGCCAGCACTTTATTCCCAAACCAAAAAGGACAGGCTGTCATCTTATTTGGAAATCATGACTCTCATTCCAGATGGAACCTAAGTACCTTATTCCAGTAACCTTTCCTTGAATATAGTACAGCCTTTTTGGAAATGTGTGCTCATTTTAACACATAAATATTATTAATGAAATGCTCAAGAAATCCAATTATTTCACAAGATGAAATATAAAGAAATAATTGCTATTATTTAAAAAGTCAGAATCGCTCTCCCTTCTCTTATTTTAGAGAGGGGGGGCAGATGGAAGAATAAAGTGGAAAGATGAAGAAGCTGGAAGAAGAGTTACCCCAGCTGCAAGAAGAACAGAATAAACAAGAGAAAGCTCAATGAGGGAGAAAGCTAAGGCCAGACAAAAAAGGAGTAAGACAACAAAAGCATATTTGGTGGCTTGTGCAAAGTCTTGGAGTATATATAAGCAACCTTTTCTAGCTCATGCCACTCATAGGTAAATCAGTTCCATCCCCATTGTTTTCCTTTGCAAACAAATTAAGTAAAATGAAATGCAAGTGGATCAGCATGAAACTAGCACAGTTAACACTTAGGTAGCATTATGAAACAGCATTAGCAAAACAGAACAAAGAACAGGATGGATTATAGGATGGGAAATGGTTAAATGTGAGAAAAGCTTCAACTCGAAACTCAACAAAGGGTCCATTAGATAATATGAGATTTACCACAGCATTAAAACAAAAAACTTGTAGAGGCATTGATTTATACAGAGAGTACTTGGCAGCGATTTGGACAAATAGGAGCTAAGTGAAAGTTACATAACTTTGCAGCAAAGTCTGAAGGATCTCACCTTTGTAACTACATTTTTTTTTCAATATGCTTAGTATCTTGATTGACAGGTTGGAGGGCTGCAGGAAGTCATTTGCATAAGTAAATAAGGACATCCTGAGCAAGTTCCCTGTTACCATGGTGATGCCAGAAGAATCTGAGGACACATTTGGTCCATAGTTAAACTGCTTGAGGGGAAACTAGACAGGTGCTCTGTATGTGAATGCACATTATACACATGCACATACACTTGTAAGCATCCATCTTGTCCACACACGGGCACATGCCTCTTCATATAAATGCACATGCAAATAGAAGCACCTTCACAGTAGCTTCAAAGATTTAACAATCTATTATAGACAAATGCAAAACTTCAATGCAAAGGCTTTTGGCTGAGAAGATCCCCGACACACCAATAGCTCCCTCACACCCTGACAACAGTAAAAGTTTATATTTATCAACTTCTACACATGTACTACATGAAAGAAAACGCATTTGATCCAGAAAAATATTACATCTTTGACTCTTTTAATGTGCTGCTTTTTGATTGTGATCCAGTAAAGTCTATGGGTGCACAGTATATGCATCAAATTAAGAGACAACACCCCCCACCCCCCCTCCCCCCACCCCTAACTCACTGATTAGAAGACATGAGGAAGGGCAGACTGAGCTCAGACAAGTCTCAGGAACTCACCCAGAGGACATCTCCTGAGACTACACCGGCATCCTTAACTCACCTAGCCAAATGTTTTATGATACTGTGTGTTGTTATAGTCAGGTGTGCATGTTTTAATATTGGATAAATGGCTAACTGTTAACCTTGTAGAAGCTAGCCTAAATCTCAGATTTTTCTATATGTGATCTTGTGTGGGAAACATCGACAGAGAATCGATTGAGCCCTGAAGCAAGAAAGAGCAGACTCCGAGGAGATGCTTCTGTGGGGTGCTTCACAAAAATCTCCTGCAATTTCTGTTTAACTTTAGCAATATAGAAATAAATGACATGTTTTACACTTATACTTAAACTACAAAATATCCACCATCCCACCTACTCATACAAAACCATGCTGGTAACTACTCTTTTGTACACTTATCAAAAAGTACTTTTGACACCTACGGTGAGCATCAGCAAATACACCAAAAAGTAGATGGAGAAAAAGAGAGAAATAGTCCAAAAGTCACACTGATAGATACAGTCAATAAGTGCACAGGTTGTGTAAAGACAACCACTACAAAATTGCCAAAGACAATATCTCCTTAAATGGCCAGAGAGCGTTTCATTAAGAGTCCCTTTTATTGAACTCCCACTTAAACTGTTAATACACTATCGGTGGAGGGAGGAGCAGCTTGCCTCTCTGTTAGCACACTTACTAATGAGACAAACAGCAGCTAGCTGCCACAGCCCAGACTTTATGATATCAGGGAAGTGCCTCTAGTTTAAGAGTCACTCACTGGCACATCACTCTTTTCTACTTGGCTTCCTTATGGTGCATCAAATAAGGACTGTGGGTAGTCTTTAGTGAATATAACAGGAAAGAGATTGTTATTGAAAGCAGAAAATCAATCTTTAAAGGAGCTCTGTTTCTGGCAAACTCCAAAACATGGGTGCAGAAGTGTTTTGTAGAAGCTGCTTTTTTTTTTCTAAGAACTGTGATTGTTTTGTTCAGAAGGAAGAATTTTATACCTTGAGGGCCCGCTGGAGATCATATGCAGTAAAGCTCTGCATGAACGTTTTGTCTCACTTTGCTGTCCAATTCCTTCTTTTAGATATGCACCCCTTTGATTATACCCTCCAACCCAGACTCTCTCTCCTCTGTAAGGACAACCCTCTCCACTTCTCCCTCAACCTTTCACAACATGCAGGGTATTGCAAACACAGCAGGAGTGCTGTCAGAAGAAGACTATAATGCATCTGATCGGGTAATGATAGATAGCTCGTGAATAGAGGGGAGTGGAACAAGTAAATGGTGGGTTAAGGGAAACTGAGAGAAGGAAAAGTGGTAGTGAGAGGTTGAGTTAGTGGGTGTACTATTTGTTTGTGCAGGTCAGAAAGGAGATCAAACCCCAGCTCATCCCCTCCCATTTGCTGCCCCCGCTGCTCTTTACACTACTCCCCTCTCCTCTGGGGATCTCATTATGGAAGACTCATTGGCCTTGAGGACTGAGCCTATCTATGTATGTTATAGGCTAAAGAGTGGGACAAAGAGGGGAACAAACCTCGTGTAAGAGAAAAAGAGTAAGCAGGAGTGAGATAAAGTGAGAGAGAGAGGAAGAATGCATGATGGGAGAAAAACTGGGACCTGCAATAGAAGGAGGGGGGAAGAGTAATTGGAGAGAAGGTGTGAGTGCAAAGAGAAGAGTGCTGAAATGAACAGTAGAGCATATAGCCTTAGGTACCAGGTTGTTATTACTGCTGCAGATGGTTGGGAGATGCTTCCAGCAGATTTATGTTGTGCCATAGCCTGCGTATGTATGTATATATATATATATGTGTGTGTTACATCCCTGTCTGTATGTGATTATATGTGAGCTTGCACGCCACTATATGCTTGTTTAGTTTAAGTAATGTCAGCTAAATGGCATGTTTTCTAGATAAATAACCAATTAGAAGCTCGTGGGGTGTTTGCAGCGAGCTACAGCATCTAATCAAATCACTATACACCAGCTGTAAACCATTGCTCTCATCTAAATGCTGCACACAGCCTGCTGTAAATACCCAATCAAGCAATTCAAGACCATGTGCTCACCGCCCCCCCCCAGAAAAAAAAACAAAAAAACAACAGTAACTGTAAAAATAAAAAGAGAGGACTCCCTTTTCCCTCCTTCTTCTGGATCAGCATCTATTTTGCCGTCTGTTGTAATTCATTTGTTATTTTATTTCCCCATTTGTGTAACAGCTTTCATTGATTTGTTTTGGAAGGGTTCTAATGTGCCACTGAAGATTGTTAGTGTGAAAGTGAGTGCATTTTTCCAGGTCCACAGATGGAAGAGTTAACATTTATCTCATATGAAGACACAGACAGAAACAGTGACAAAGAAGGAATCAGACATTTTGACTGGCATACCTGCACCCGCGCACACACTTGATCTCTCACCCACACAAATGTAGACCCATACAGTTATTATCGTCATAATCTCTCTAAAAATCCACCACATCTTTTCTACCTTCTAACACTTAATCCTTAGAGTTTCAGTCATCCATCATTCTCTCTCTACCTTTTGGAGACATTAGCTTTCTCCTCAATTCATTTTACTTTACTGTCACACAGCCAAGATGAATTTTTTAGATACTTTCCCACTGGGCATTCACAAAATCATTGGCTTTTTTTGCAACATCACTTATGAGCTCATTCTCGTGTATGATGGGTAATGTACACTGTTTAAAAGTGTTCATAGCCCATGTAAAACCCAGAACAACTACAGGCAGGTTCAAAGACTATTGCATGTGCATTAATTAATTGCATTGCAATGGCTTACAGTAAAATCTGCATTTCATCATCAATAAACTAATGTAGTAAAGCACTTGTAACATAGTTCCAATCAACTTCTTAAGCTCCATCCGTCTATCCATCCATCTAAACTTAGAACACATAGTAAGGAAATTTGTGTTTGGTCGATTATTTCTTTGACTATTGTTTGGTGTGGTTTATTGGTTTGGATGATTGAAGTCTGAAGAAACAAGACACATGGGCAATTTATTCATTTAACAAACAGGGGCCCCAGTAACATGTGGAAGAAACATACACAGCCACGACAGCCTGGCACCTCCTCCTCATGCTGGAATGCCATCCTACAGCAGTGTGTGACCACTGACAGCCAGCATTTGTCGCAAGTCGGCCAATGTGGTTGTGTTGGTCACTCTGGCATGAACAGCATGCCCAAGCTAATCACACAAGTGTTCAGTGGGGCTGAGGTCAGGACTGCAGGCAGGCCATCCTATCCTCTCCACTACCAAATTCTGGAGGAAGTATCTGATAAACGCCAATTCAATTCAACTCAATTTTATTTATATAGCGCCAAATCACAACAAACAGTCACCTCAAGGCGCTTTGTTTTCTGGGTAAAGACCCTACATTAATACAGAGAAAACCCAACAGTCAAAATGACCCCCTATGAGCAGCACTTGGTGACAGTGGGAAGGAAAAACTCCCTTTTAACAGGAAGAAACCTCCAGCAGAACCAGGCTCAGGGAGGGGCAGTCATCTGCCGCGACCGGTTGGGTTGAGGGGAGACAAAAGACATGTTGTGGAAGAGAGCCAGAGATTAATAACAATTAATGATTAAATGCAGAGTGGAGTATAAACAAAGTAAATAAGGTGAATGAAAAGAAACAGTGCATTATGGGAACCCCCCCAGCAGCCTAGGCATATAGCAGCATAACTAAGGGATGGTTCAGGGTCACTTGATCCAGCCCTAACTATAGGCTTGATCAAAAAGGAACGTTTTAAGCCTAATCTTAAAAATAGAGAGGGACTATAAGGTCTTTGAGATAAGATGGGGCTTGATTATTCAAGACCTTGTAGGTGAGGAGAAGGATTTTAAATTCTATTCTAGATTTAACAGGAATCCAATGAAGAAAAACCAATATGGGAGAAATCTGCTCTCTCTTTCTAGTCCCTGTCAGTACTCTAGCTGCAGCATTTTGGATCAGCTGAAGGCTTTTCAGGGAGCTTTTAGGACAGCCTGATAATAACGAATTACAGTAGTCCAGCCTAGAAGTAATAAATGCATGAATGAGCTTTTCAGCATCACTCTGAGAAAGGATGTTTCTAATTTTAGAAATATTGCACAAATGCAAAAAAGCGGTCCTACATATTTGTTTAATATGTGCATTGAAGGACAAATCCTGGTCAAAAATGACACTGTGTTTCTAAGATTTGTGGGGCCGAGTACAAGAATTTCAGTTTTATCTGAATTTAGAAGCAGGAAATTAAAGGTCATCAGGCCTTAATGTCTTTAAGACATTCCTGCAGTTTAACCAATTGATGTGCGTCATCTGGCTTCATTGATAGGTAAAGCTGAGTATCATCTGCATAACAATGAAAATTGATGCAATGCTTTCTAATAATACTGCCTAAGGGAAGCATGTATAATGTAAATAAAATTGGTCCTAGCACAGAACCCTGTGGAACTCCATAATTAACCTTAGTGTGTGAAGAAGACTCCCCATTTACATGAACAAATTGGAGTCTATTAGATAAATATGATTCAAACCACTGCAGTGCAGTACCTTTAATACCTATAGTATGCTTTAATCTCTGTAATAAAATGTTATGGTCAACAGTATCAAAAGCTGCACTGAGGTCCAACAGGACAACCACAGGGATAAGTCCACTGTCAGAGGCTGTAAGAAGATCATTTGTAACCTTCACTAATGCTGTTTCTGTACTGTGATGAATTCTGAAACCTGACTGAAACTCTTCAAATAAACCGTTCCTCTGCAGATGATCAGTTAGCTGTTTTACAACTACTCTTTCAAGAATCTTTGAGAGAAAAGGAAGGTTGGAGATTGGCCTATAATTAGCTAAGACAGCTGGGTCAAGTGATGGCTTTTTAAGTAGAGGTTTAATTACAGCCACTAAAGGCCTGTGGTACACAGCCAACTAATAAAGACTGATTGATCATTTTTAAGATCGACGCATCAATAATTGGAAAGACTTCTTTGAACAGTCTAGTAGGAATGGGATCTAATAAACATGTTGCTGGTTTGGAGGAAGTAACTATTGAAGTTAACTCCAAAAGATCAATTGGAGCGAAAGAGTCTAAACAAATACCAGCAGTGCTGAAAGCAGCCGAACATGAAGATAAATCTTTGAGATGGTTATGAATAATTTTTTTCTCTAATGTTTAAAATTTTATTTGTAAAGAAATCCATGAAGTCACTACTAGTTAAAGTGATAGGAATACTCAGCTCTACAGAGCTCTGGCTCTTTGTCAGCCTGGCTACAGTGCTGAAAAGAAACCTGGGGTTGTTCTTATTTTCTTCAATTAATGATGAGTAGTAAGATGTCCTAGCTTTACAGCGGGATTTTTTATAGAGCAACAAACTCTTTGTGAGGGCGAGCATTGCCATCTTGGAGGATAGTTTGGTCCAAGACTGTGGATATATGGGATTTCCACTGGTTGTAGAATCTCTCTGCACTGAGATTGCCTCAATGAATGAAGACAAGCCTGATTGTCAGCACCTGGGGTACCAGAAGCTCAAAACAAAAGTCAGTAGCAGAATAAGCCGTTTAGCACTGGCAGGGAAGATTTGGCAAGTTTTTCATGAGCACAACCCACATCCTCAATTCTGCTGCTCACCCCACAAATGCATTTTCCTTACAAATGTGGCACCATTTAATGGGAAACAAAAGGGCTTTTCCAACGGTGTAAGATTTATTGCCAAGAGGCATTGTTAATCAGACTAATTGTTATTTCATGACAAATGAAGCAGACATATGTCAAGTTGATTGAACGTATGAAACTATATTTTATAGTTTTTCACTGTAATTTTAAATATGAGGCCCAAAGAGATGTCAGTGCAAGTAAGGGAGCCCATCACTAGGCTAAAAAAACCCCAAAATAAACTCACCAGAGACAGCAAAAAATTTAGAAGAGCCAAATTAACAATCTATTGCATTCTTAAAAAGAAGGAATGCACTGGTCAGATTAGCGACATGAAAAGGGCTGAAAGTCCACGGAAGATAACTAAAGTGTGTGATTACAGATTATTTCCATGGTTAAGAAAAATAACTTCACAATATACAAACATGTCAACATCCTTCTCAAGGAGGAAGAAAGGAAGGATGTCTGAACAATTTTAGAAGATTTAGAAGAATTTATTGTCGTCATACGTCAAGACATACAATGAATTTTGAAAAAAAAAAAAACCCAAATCTTTGGCCAGATGAAACCAATTACTTGTAACTACTAACTAGCTACTAACCTGGTTCATGACCAGATGAATTCCTCATCTGTAAAACATGGTGGAGCCATGGGTACATACGGCTGCCAGTGGAACCGGGACATTAGTATTTATTGATGACGCTACTATTGATAGAAGCAGCAGAATGAATTGTTAGGTGTACTCAGAACTCACTCACACTATGCTCTCTGCTCAGATTCATCCAAATGTTGCAAACCTGATTGGACAGTGCTTCATGGTGCAAATGGATAATGACCAAAAGCATACCGTAAAAGCAGGTTCTCAAAGCAAAGAAATGGGATATTCTTCAATGGCCAAGTCAGTCAGCTGATCAGAACCCAAGGAGTTTCCCTTACTGAAGCCAAAAGACCCACTATCAAGCAGCACCTGAAGGTGGCTACAGTAATGGCCTAGTAAAGCATCTCAAGGGGGGAAAGACAGCATGTGATGATATCCATAGGCTCTAGACTTCAGGCAGACATTGACTGCAAAGCACTTTCATTCAAGTATTTAAAACAATCCTTATATTTAAAATTATGTAAGCTAGTTCAGTTACTTTTGAGCCTCTGAAAACAGGGGACTATGTATTAAAATGGCTGCAATTAAAACAGAAAGTCTGCACTTCAATCACATACTGATTGATTTAAAATCCGTTGTGGTGATGTAGAGAGTATGGACCTAACTGTAGATGAAGGGCATTAACTTCAGTCTTGAGTCCATATCTGTGTGTATTTCAGGGCTGAATATTCTTCTTGAGTTTGTATTTTGCACAAGCCATCACATTTTCTTCCCTAACGGATATAAATGCAAGAGTTAGTGTCTCTCAGGAAACCAGCTGAGCCCGGGCCTGTTTTGACAGTAAATAAGCTAATAGGCAAATGTCATGGCGATTAAATGAGTTAAGCCCGATCGATGTCAACTCTGGAGCAGAGGTGTATAAATTCATTTCAAATGAGACACCAACTGACACCAATAAAACATTTGTTAGAATTTGCCAGGAGAAATGCAAGAGGTGTGCATGTGTGTGCGTGCATGGCAGGGGAAGGGTGTGCAGGGGGGTGCATTTGTGAATGCACATTTGAGACTGTGCATGGAAAGTCAGTGAGAAGGAAAGCAAGGGATGGCATAGAGTCAGGGTGGGAAAAAGGGATTAAGTGGGGTAGAGGTGGAGGCATACGTAGATGAAGCAGTCACTTTGCTTTGTGGGATTCTTGGCGGTGAGAGATGAGCAAATGATCTCCCACGCAGCCTGCAGAAATGCTTACAGTAACACTTTCCCTCTGCCTGGGCCGAACAAAAGGAAGGGGAAAAAGTGCAAACATGTCACAGAAGCACGAGGAGATCAATGTCCACAAACACAGGTAGCAGACAAGCAGCCATGGACACACAAACTGAAATACAGCCTAAGCATAGAAAATTTAATGTTTTTCTTCTATTTTTTTCCACAGTGAACTCTGTGCTTTTTCATCCTTCTCCTTGCAGTCCTGGTCTCCTCTTAACTATCCATCTCTTAAACCATTTCATCAGACAGCCCACAAGCAGTATCCTTTTCTCTGTAAAGAGGCATAGCGCTGAAACATTTTATCTCCATTCTCATCTCAATACTTTGGCTTTGATCTTTGGTTTGTGTGTCTGAATGAACCTCACCAAATCGTCCCAGAGGGCCACATTCTGCTGTGAATCATGGGGATCCACTCCAGCAATCACATCAACACATATAGATGCTCAAATGTAAATATGCAGATAATCTTACAAAAGCACATATTTTAAAAGCTAAAAACAGAACAAACTATGCGTGCACAATAATCTACATATATACAAAACAGCATCAGGAAACACACTTTGCATCTATAACAGCTTACATACTGTATAGTGTGGTTGCATATGGAAGCATGCATGGTTACAAGTATAATGTTCTTTTCGCAAAACATGCGGTGCAAATTGTGATAAAGGGTTATTTTGAACGAAGAAAACTTTAACATTGATCCTGTTTAATTATCCAGAATGGGGAATCCCCCATCGCTGTCATTGTTGTGTGTAATCAGGAGCAGCTGCTAAATTCTCCAAGGTGGCCGTGAAGACAAGTGAAGACAGTCTGTCATCATTTTGAGATGTCCGCAAAGCTGAAACACTTTGTTTCTTTCTGCAGGGTGACTAATGAAAACCAACCGTGATAGATGTGACCACGCCGCAAATGGAATTCATTTTTACAATACGTATTAGTTGTGTGGGGGAAGTTCAAAATTTACAAAATTTGTGTTTTAGCAAGTTTAATGTATGAAAAAAAACATTGCTAGTGGAAGCGATGCTGTTGTGTAGATCAAGGAACCAGAGTAGAGCAGGTGTAGTTAAAAAGTAGGCTAAATGGTGTCCCCGTTTAGCGAGTCCTCTCAGTTCTGACTACCTTCCCTCTCTTTGTTATCATCCAACTACTCCTCTCCAGTTCGAATGACAGTCCTGCTGCAGATGCCAGTGGTGCGGATCAGTGAATCGATGTCTTGTTCACACCTGGCATACAGCTTGATGTCATCTATGTAAAGGAGGTGGCTGATGTTTGCTCCATTCCGTAGTTGCTATCTGTACCCAGTCTTGTTAGTTATCTGGCTTAGGGGGTTCAGGCCTATGCAGAACAGCAGTCGGGACAGAATATCTCACTGGTAAATTCCACACTTGATGGTGACTTGTGCAGTTAGCTTGAAGTTGGCCTTTAGTGTTGTTCTCGACATCCCCATTGGGTTCCTGATGAAGGCTCTTATGCTACTTTTCCACCGCCGAAGTGCCGGTGCTCGTGCCAGTGCTGGTGTTAGTTTCAGTGAACCGGCAAAACGCGTAAGAACGGGCCTGCATTTCCACCGTGTTTCTGTGAACTGCTCCTTTATGCATGAGTGTGGGCTGGTCCTTGTCTGGACACGCAAGCCGAAGAGCACAAACGTGGGAGAACATGCTCCCCTTTCTTGTGCTGCGAACACATTTTACAGTCCAAACAAAACTACTGCAGCATCTCAGTGCAGCGCAGACAGTGATTACGAGCAAGACGACAAGTACGCACTTTGCATCATTTTATCTGTGATATGAACTGATACAAAGCAGCAAGTTCAGCCTCAGGGCCCAACCTAATTCACAGCCGTGAAAATCGCTTCACTTTTCTCATGTAATACACATGTAATATGGTAGACAACTTTATGTTGAGATGGCAGAGTCACACCCTTCTGCTGCCTTCGTCACTTGGTCTCGGTTTGAGACCAGCTAGCTTGTGGGGCCCGAGTTGAACCCGTTTTTCGGCCAAGCACCTAGTGCGTTTGCGGTGGAAAAACCACTGAACGGTTCAAATACTGGCACAAGCACTGGAACCCATTGGTGGAAAAGTGGCCTTAGGGTCCTGTTGATTTTTTATAGCTCCAGGCATTGCAGGATCCATGTGTGTGGCATTGAGTCATAGGTTATCTTGTAATCAATCCAGGTGGTGCACAGGTTGGTCAGTTTTGGCCTTACAGTCTTGAGTGACTGCTCTATCTACCAGTAGCTGGTGATGCTCTGGTGTTTCTGCCAATCCCTTTCTGGGCCCCGTTCATATATTGAGCCATGTGCCTGCTCATTTTAGCCACTATGATGTCTGACAGGAGCTTCCATGTTGTACAGAGGCAGGTTATTGGCTGGTAGCTGGATGAGACTGTTCTAGGAATCCATGGGGACCAATACTATCCGGCCTTTGGTCAGCCATTCCAGGCGCATCTGATCCAGCAGGTTCATTTGTGCTGCCAGGTGCTCATGAGTTAGCTTCTTTCCGCTAGGTAACTGTGATGATAGCAATCTGTTCCGATAGCCAACAGCAGAAATTCTCAGCCCAACGTGATGGTACCTCAGCAAGGCCCGGCACTCTGCTAGTATTTTAAGTACTGTTTAAGTAAGTTAAATGAATAACTATGAGAGGACTGATACCTGCATGTTTAATATGAAGTTACACTCAGGCTAACTGAGCATAAAAACCCAGGCAAAGGAAAACTACCTTTTTTCTGAGCCTGGCAATTTGTGCGGTCAAGGAAGTCACTGAACCTGGCCAAGAAATAGTATAATGTATAACTCCCTGTAAAACAAGAAATTGACATTTGTGTCATTCCATCTCAAATCAGAAAATTTCAAACAATCAAAAACATTTTCTGCTCAACCAGCTCCTATATGCATAAAGATTTTATGGTCCAATGTTTGGACATATATAATGAATGAGTGATGCGAAATTTTAGCTTCATATATCAAATCCTTTTCAAGATAATTTTTTTTTTAAATGATCTCTCGACCCACTTTCAATACATTTTTTCACACAGTAAAATCTGATGTACAATGTACATGAATATCTCAAAAACTATTGAAAATTAAAGCCAGAAATTTTCAATTGGTCTTCCTTACCAACAAAATAAATCTAGATCCATAATTTGGGACAGATGCATTATAAAATGTTTGATAATTGGCTAGTTAAAACATGAAAAAAAGTCCAGCACTCCTTCAAAGCCCTATATTTGAACACATACTAATAAAAAAAAACTTCACATTGCAAAAGATAACTAGTGACAATTTCTGAATGGTATATAGTTAAATTTTGCAATACTGCAAAACAAAGCATGTAGAATTCTGTATAACATGAAATTCTTAGTCACAAAAATTAATAAAATGTTATTTTTGTTTCATATGAATAGTCTTGCTAGTTGCCATCACCACATGGCACAATCCATGAAGCTACCTTGCAACATTCAAAAAACTTTTTTTTAGTTATAATTAGAGTGCATCTGGAAACTCCAGAATTTTGTTCTATTCTGATTAGACTATCTGCTGATATTTTTGTTTTTGTGGTACAACTTGTTGTATTTGCTTAATCCAGCATGAAATTTGAATGAAAATAGTATTTTCTTTACTTTTGTGATTAAGTTAAAATTTCACAGCAATCATTATATATGTCCAAACTTTAGACCATAAATTTTTTATGCAAATTTGAGACAGTCAAGCAGAAGGCTCATGTTGATTTGAGAAGGAATTAGTCTTTTTGCTCCTTTTTTTGCCAGAAAAAAATGCTTTTTTTTTTTTTTGTAGTGCCATCAAAGTGGGTCACTCAGAGAAAAAGGATGTAGTCCATGCCAAATGTGTAGCTATCCTCAGCAGGAAAGGTCAGATTCATTCACTGAATCTAAAATGTCCATGTTTCAGTGAGTGTATGGGCCAAGTGTAATTGAATTCATCATTACATGACATATACAGTATACTCTGTGTAGCAGCCAGTTAGCTGTGAGCCCATGTGCCATATATAGTGGTGCAAGTAGTGAAATAAAAAAAGTTGCATAAAATGGAAATATTCAATTGAAGTACAAGTTCTTGAAATTTATTGTATCTGGATAAACCCCTTGAGATGTAACATCTTGTTTCAAAGGGGTCCACAACTACCTCAAAGAGCAGTAATACTGCAATATCAGCTTGACACTGATGCAATGAGGCTTAAACTGTGGGAGGTACTGGGAAAGTAAGTCTGAATCTTAGCTCACTTTCCCAGTGCTGGAAGAAATAAAAAATGAAAAACCACAGTGTGTGTGTGTGTTTATGGATATTTCATGAAACTATGATACTGAAATATGTTTGAACCTCCCTCTCCCCTACAGGCCAGTTGCAAGGTCCTTCGAGCCCACATGAACTTAGATGAACACCAGCACAAACATACATACACAAACACACACACAGATATAATATGGCACCCTGGCCTTACGCTGATGAATGTCTGTCCTTCAGAGAGCACAAGGGCCACAGGAGAATGATATAATGTGGATGACAACAGACGAAGACACAGACAGACACAGAAAGAGTGCTGATAAGACAGAGAGGGAAGAAAAAAAAATGGAGTTAAGAGTGTAGTGTGCTCTGGGCGGAGGTGCATGAGGAGGAAAGACAAGGCAGTAGAGAGGGCAAAGGTTCAGTACTGCTTGTCCAGCATTACTCCATCAAAACACAGCTTCACATTGAAAAAGGTAAGACAGTTTGGAGCAACCAGTGACTCATAGTAAACACTCTCAGCAAAAGTGTTTAATCTCAAAAGATTTTGTAAACATAATACCATTCAATCTGAACTAGCAGAGGAAAAGACTGACTTAAAAGTACATTGTGTAAAATGTCACTGCTAAACATATTACATATTGCAGTCAGTTGAATTCTGTTTTCTTATCCCTCCCAATTCAAGTGCAAAATCCTAGCTATGGTGGCCACTGAAGGAGAAACATGTTTTAGTCAGCCAAGAGACATAAAATTTTTTTTAATTTAGACTGTACCCCATAATGGCTACAGCTGGGCACTTTGCATGTGACTGGCTGGTGTGTTTCTTCTACTGTTTGTGTATAAAAACATTTTTGTACACACTATATTTTCACATATTTGAATAATATCAACACTTAGCAATAGGAATAAAAATGTGTGATATTTTATGTTTTTACTTCAGAGTCACCTTAAATGCTCTGGCTGGCATTCATCTAGTGATTGCAGGCTGTAAGATCACTGTTTAATTTCTAGGCGTAGCCAAGTGGTGGAAGGCTTCCGTCTTGGTGGCCTCAAAATCTAATTTCTGCTTTCTGTGGATGATGCGGTCCTGTTGGCTCCATCAAGTGGTGGCCTTAAGCTCACAGTGGAACGGTATGCAGCCGAGTGTGAAGCATCTGGCCTGAGAATTAGCACCTGTAAGTGTGAGGCCATGGTCCTTAGCTGGAAAAGGGTGGAGTGCCCACTCTGGCTCAGGGACGAGTTGCTCCCCCAGGTGGAGGAGTTTAAGTTTCTCGGGGTCTTGTTCACGAGTGATGGAAGAAGGGAACAGGAGATCGACAGATGGATTGGGGCTGCGTCTGCAGTGATGTGGACACTGTACCAGTCTGTCATGGTGAAGAGGGAGCTGAGCATGAAAGAGAAGCTGTTGATTTACGGTCATGAGCTTTGGATAGTGACTGAAAGAACAAGATTGCGGATACAAGCGGCAGAAATGAACTTCCTCCGAAGGGTGGCTAGCCTCTCCCTTTGAGATAGGGTGAGGAGTATAGTCATTTGGGAGGGGCTCAGAGGAGAGCCACTGCTCCTCCACATCGAAATGAGCCAGTTGAGGTGGTTTGAACATCTGACTAGGATGCCTCCTGGGCACCTAATGGGTGAGGTCTTCTAGGTGTGTCCTACCGAGGGGAGGCCCAGGGGCAGACTCAGGACATGCTGGAGAGATTATATCTCACCTCAGTGTTCCCAGGTCTGGGCTTCTCTGCTTATGCTCCTGCCCCCGTGACCCAGCCCCAGATAAGAGGAAGAATATGGATGGATGGATGGAACAGTGAAGAGTAAAGTACTTAATTTTTTGAAAAGAAAGAGCATTCTTTGTCACCCTGGTTTTTAAATTACAGCAAGTTCCTAATTAGGGAGACATTTTGCTGCTGTGTGTAATGAACAACAAACTCTTTCAACAAGAACAAACAACCTTATAAACAGCGCACATGTACACACTCACAGAGTCTCACCAGGATACTAGCCCATCTGTTTGCTCAGGGATTCGTGTTTCCTCTAACACTGCTTAAAAAGAGAGTGGGAAACAAATACAACCCACACACACTAGTGAGTATGGAGACATGACATCATATTTTTCTGTGCTGAGTCTCTGCAAAGAGCGTGGGCAGGAGTGCGCGGGTAGCTTGTGTGCGTCTCAGTGTGATTACTAAACTGCGAGAGCTGACACAGACTTGGAAACCCGCGTAGCAGAGTAATGTGTGTGCCTGCTTGTCCATTTGTGTCACTTAGAACTTGAGGTGATCTAAAGGCATCTTTTTTTCATCTCTGCAATCATCTCATCTCTGCATCTGCTTTTCCTGTCTGATTGTCTTTGTTCTTTTCTCATTCTCTTTTCACAGTTTATCAGCTGCTGCTTATGCAGTTGTTTTTTTTACTCTGGCTTTTGTTTGGCTGCCATGCCCTGTGAGCATTGTTTAATGCTCCCCCACCTTCCCTCAGGAGATTGGAGGGAGTGTGGGGTAAGATGGGGGAGGACAAGGGCAGAGGCACTTCATTAATCAATCAACCAGCTTTGAAAATTTACCTAATTAACGGCTAATTACAGATCTGGGCACAGTGCCAGCTGGCATCCCATCCACCTACACCCCTGCAGTCCCCCAAATGACATTAGAGGTAAACACCCCTCCCTCATTCCCTCCTTGTACTCTCTCCTTTGTTAGTCTACCCATCCATGCATCCACGCCCCCACTTATTATTCATTCTGTACTGTAACAACAGATCACTGCTGATCACTCATACAAGACAGCAGATAAGACATCTCTCAGCACTTGGCTCATTCTCATGTCACACCATATGGCTGTCTGTTTGATTTTGTTTTTGCAGTCTCACCGGTGAAATATTGGTGGTCATCCCAGGTTCCTGGAGGCTCTCTGAAGTTACAGTCTCTCCCCAGTGATGATTGGTTCGGTTCTTGTCTTGTGCCTGCCAGCTGTCTCTACGGGACATACTGGCACGCCAGGCCCGCTGGATCCTGGTAACATAAGTCAACAAAATTAATTTACTAGGACATCCTATAATAAAAAATTTTGGTTTTAAAGTCTGGAGTTTCATGTTGTTTATACTAAATTCTGACTCGGCCTTCTGAATGTTGCAGCAGAAATTGGAACTTATCGAACCAGAGAATGTTTCTCGAATTTTCTATTGCCACTGGTGAACTGTAACCTCAGTTTCCTGTTCTTAGATGACAGGAGTGGCAGTCGGTGTGATCTTCTGCTGCTTTAGCCCATCTGCTTGAAGGTTTGACATGTTGTGCATTCATAGATGCTCTTCCACACACCTTTGTTATAACAAGCCTTCATATCAGCTCAAAACAGTCCGGCCATTCTCTTCTGACCTCTGACATCAACAAGGCACTCACTGGATTTTGTCTATTTTTTCCCTTGAATCTTACTCACACACTTTCTTGACCTCTCCCCACCAAGGTTTGCAACCTTCTACTGACAGCTCTCTCTCCATCTTTCACTTTCCGCTCTCTTTCATCCCAGTAGTCACCTCAACACGAGACTCCAGGATGGAGTGTAGGATCAATTACCCAATGAACAAACACATTCACCTCCAGTGGAGCAGAGAGACAGCTGAGGCAAATGGAACAAATTGAATTAAGCCACATCTTCTAGCTCCAAGCCACAACCTTTCCTTTCCTTTGCTCCTCCCTTTTTCTCCACTTTTATTCTCCCTTTCCTGTTTCAATCTCTCCATTTCCGTGTGTTTGTTTGCCTTTTCTCTGAATTCATCTAAACACTTTTTCCTTATCTCTCTCACCTTTTATCCCACACAGAAATAGCTTTCTCTTTTCTAACCTTGACTTCCAATGAAGTGAGAGCCTGAGGCCAGAGCTGTTCTTCCCTGTTGCACCTACAAGTGTGTAATGGTGTAGATGGAAGCTGACAAGAGTTAATGCTTTCAAAAGTGAGCCTTGACCCCACAGGCCTTGACCTGATCAAAGCACACAATGAAATGAAATAAACTGAACATGGATGACATTCAAAATGAAAATCTTACATATTGTAGAAATCTGTCTTTATGACTGTTTACATCTAAACAGTCATTAAGATACATGAAGAAGCCACAAGTGACACTCACACAATAGCCTTTATCTCCAGGTGTTGTTGCTGATCATGGCAGTGAAGGCTATTGTCATCCTCCATCTCACTCCTACATGGACAGCTTCTACGATGATAAAATTGCAGATAAACAATAACTATGAGGTAGAAAGAAAAATACAGGCATCAGCCGTCAACATGCTGTATGCAAACCATCAAGTACTTACTGCAGATAATAGACTAATACAACCCCAATTCCAAAAGAGCTGGGATGCTGTGGGAAAAGTGATTTGCAAATCTCATGAACCCATATTTCATTCACAAGAGAACACTGAAAACATAACAAATATTTAAACTGAGAAAATGTATCATTTACAGACAAATAATATCTCATTTTGAATTTGATGGCAACGTCTGAAAAAACTTGGGATGGGGCAACAAAAAGCTGGAAAAGTCAGTGGAACTAAAACAAAAACGCTGGAGAAAAATTTTGCAACTAATTAGGTTAACTGAAACCTGGTCAGTAATACGACTGGGTACAAAAAGAGCATCTCAGAGAGGCAGAATTTCTCATAAGTAAAGATGGAGGTTCACTAATCTGCAAAAGTTATGTGTACAAATTGTTGAACAATTTCACAATGTTTCACAACATAAATTTGCAAAGACTATGAATAGCTCATCATCTACAGTACATAATATCATCAAAAGCTTCTGGAAATCTGGAGAAACTTCTGTGCACAAGGGACAAGGCCAAAAATCAGCATTATATGCCCGTGATCTTCGGCTCCTCAGGCAGCCCTGCATTAAAAACAGGCATGATTCTGTCCTCGAAATCATTGCATGGGTTCAGGAACACTTCCAGAAATCAGACTATGAACACGGTTTGCAGTGCCATCCACAAATGCAGGTTAAAGCTCTATTATGCAAAGAAGAAGCCATATGTGAACATCCAGAAATGTGGCTGTCGTCTCTGGGCTAAATTTCATTTAAAATGGAAAACTGTTCTGTGGTCAGATGAATTGAAAGTTTACATTCTTCTTGGGGAGAAAAAATGGATACTGTATCCTCCCAACTGAGAAGGAGAGGGACCATCTGCCTTGTTATTGGTGCATAAATGGCTATGGAATTGGTAGCTTGCACATCTGGAAAGGCACCATCAATGCTGAAAAGTATACACAGGTTTTAGAGCAACATATGCTCTCATGTACATGGTGTCTTTTTCAGCGACGGCCTTCCATATTTTAGCAATACTAAACTGCATACTGTATATTACAACAGCATGGCTTCATGGCAAAAGAGTCTGTGTGCAAAACTGGCATGCTGGAAATCCAGGCCTTTCATCAGTTAACGTTTAGCACATCATGAAACTACAAATACAGTAAAGAAGACCCAGGACTGCTGAGCAGCTAGAATCCTATATCCTATATCTCCCAAAAGTTCCCAGACATTTTTGGAGTGCTATTTAAAAAAAAAAGGAGATGCTACACATGGCCCCAACTTTTTTGAAATGACCTTGTTTTCTTAAAGTGGTACATTTTCTCAGTTTAAACAATTTAAATGTTTGTGCTCTATTGTGAATAAAATAAATGGTTTATGAGATTTGCAAATTAATGTATTGTTTTTATTACATTTACACAACATTACATTTTCAGAATTGGGGTTTGTAAAATAAGGTACTGTTATGGCAGGAGAAGAGTTCTGATTGATAGCATTGGGCCTTTACAATTCAATACAGTATCTTCCTATTGTGGAGGATGCCATGTGTTTTTTCTTTTGTTGCTGTTTATATATATATATATATATATATATATATATATATATATATATATATATATATATATATATATATATATATATATATATATATATATATATATATATATATATATAAATTGAGACGTTTCTGTATTGGGACTTACCTCTCCATCTTTTGAAGTGTTTGCCCTCCGCTGTGGTTGCAGCAGCGATGATACCTTTTCACTTCTTCCTGCCAATTATAAATATGGCAGTATGTCAGCATGATTTATAATTCTCTGTGTTAAGGATATGACACAGGAGTTGCTCTACAATAATAAATCTGCAGTATAAAATACTGAGTTAGCACACCTTATTATAGTTGCTGGGTCAACTTAATGTTTCTCTTTGG
The DNA here is from genome assembly GCF_007364275.1 of Archocentrus centrarchus. Lineage (NCBI taxonomy): Eukaryota > Metazoa > Chordata > Actinopteri > Cichliformes > Cichlidae > Archocentrus > Archocentrus centrarchus. Next base: position 23,088,171 of record NC_044358.1, on the reverse strand, counting down.
GGTCCAGTTGGCCCAACATACTATTTAAAACATAAATTTAGCTCAGTTTTTTTAAGTTGTTGGTCCCACTCATTGTTCTTCTCCCACTGCTAGTTGGCCAAACAAAATATTACAGTGTGATTATGCCAAAAATAAAATACACAAGCATTTCTTTTTAAAAAGAAAAATTTTATTTTAACCAAATATGAAAACCACAAAATAAATAAATAAACACTTTAACAACAGACAGGACTTCATAGTGGTGGCAGGGAACTTTTCTAAACACCAAGACAGTAGCACAAACCATAAAGTACAATCAGCACGAAATATGTGGAATGATGGCCATAAAGACTCCTTCCTTTACATATTCCATATTTTATACTAATTTTTAATTACTAATTAATGTTGTTCCAGGACCATCACTGAAATGTGGCCCAATGTAAAAAGTTAAATAATAAACTGTACTGATTTTTTATTTATTTATTTATTTTTACATTAAAGCAACTTTGGAATCAAACTCTTCACTCTAAAAATTGACATTTCTATTTAAGTGGTTTCCAGAAAAAAAGATCTTTGATGAAACCATCTTACACAACCCGCTCAGCACTAATTGGCAAACAGAAAAACTTATTTATAGCTGGTCAACTTGGAAGCACAGTTAGCAAATAAAGGATATGGAGCTTATATATGGAGCTGCATGGCAGCTCCATATTTAACATCCTTTGTTCGATATATCCACTGTCCCTCCTCTGTACATGTCCAAACTATCTCAGTTTGCTTCCCAAACTGCTCAACCTAAGCTGTCCCTCTGATGTACTCATTTCTAATCCTGTCCATCCCAGTTACTCCCAGTGAAAATCTTAACATCTCCAGCTCTGCCACCTACAGCTCCACCTCCTGTCTTTTTGTCAGTGTCATCCAAACCATACATAATAGCAGGTCTCACTACCATCTTGTAAACCTTCCATTTCACTCTTGCTTCTATCGTTCTGTCACAAATCACTCCTGACTCTCACCCACTCCAACCTGTCTGCACTCTTCTCTTCACCTCTCATGCACTGTCTGTTGCTTTGCATGGTTGATACCAGGTATTTAAACATGTCCACCTTCCCTACCTCTGCTCTTTGCATATTCACTGTTACACCTGTCTCCCTTTCATTCATACATGTATTCTGTCTTGTTTCTACTGACTTTCATTCCTCTTCTCACCAATACATGCCTCCACCTCTCCAAGCTTTCTTCCACCTGCTCCCTACTCTCACTGCACATCACAGTGTTGTCTGCAAACATCATAGTCCAAAGAGTCTCCTACCTGACCTCATCTGTCAACATGTCCATCACCACAGAAAACAAGAAGGGGCTCAGAGCTGATCCCTGATGTAATCTCACGACAGCACCACATTTCCTGTCTTGGCACTCTATGCTTTCTCTAGATCCACAAAGACACAGTCCAGCTCCTTCTGACCTTCTCTGTACTTCTTCATCAATACTCTCAAAGCAAACATTGCATCTCATTCTTGGCATGAAGCCATACTGGTGATCGCTGATCATCACCTCTCTCCTTAACCTTCACTTCGCTTCTTTTCCATAGCTTCATTGTATGTCTCATCAACTTTATCCTTCTGTACTTACTACAGCTCTGCATATCACCCTTGTTCTTGAAAACTGGTACCAGTACACTTTTTCTCCATTCCTCAGGAATTCTTTCACTCTACAGGATTGCGTTAAACAATTTGGTTAAAAAGTCCACTTCCCACTCTCCTAGACATAACCGTACCTCTGTAGGTATGTCATCTGGACCAACCACCTTTCCACTCTCCACTCTCTTTATAGTTTCTCTCACTTCTTCACTAATCCTCTGCACTTCCTGATTCACTAACTTTCCTCCATCAATTCTCCTCTCTAATTTTCTTCATTCATCAGCTCCTCAAAGTATTCCTTCCATCTTCTCAGCACACTCTTCACTCATTGATACATTTCCATCTCTATCCTTAACCACCCTAACCTGCTGCACATCCTTTCTAACTCGATCTCTCTGCCTACCCAATCGATACAAGTTCTTTTCTCCTTCCTTAGTGTCCAGCCTCACATACAACTCACTATAAGCCTTCTCTTTTGCCACCTCACTTTTTGCTATATGTATACTTCTCAGTATTTCTGTCTACCTTCTTCATCTCCCTATCTTGGTAACCTATTCCTCTGAAAACATTCGTGTACTCTCTCATTCCACCACCAAGTCTCCTTGTCTTCTTTCCTCTGTCAAGAGGATCCATCAAATACCTTCTTGGCAGTTTCCTTCACCACTTCAGCTATACTTTCCCAGTCATCTGGCAACTCTTCACTACTACCCAGAGCCTCACTCTTGCACACAAAATTCATCTACCTCCCTTCTCTCTATTATATCAATCAGCTCTCTCCCTTTACCAGTCATAGTTCTGACATTAAAAGTTCCCACTCTCACCTCCACATTCCTGCCTTTCCTTCTCTCTCGCTGTCTCTGAACACACCATCAGCCTCTCCTCTTACTTTGTCTTTGGCCAACAGTAGCAGAAATCTTATTTCTTATGGAAACCTTATTCTTGATGATCCGCATGTTTGATTTGGTAAAGATTTCACGCCTCCCCTTACAGAACCCTCCCCATTTATCTGTGCTTGGGACTGGCACGAGGAGTACATGGGCTTGTGGTCATCTATGGCTGGGTTGTCCGCAGCTATTAATTGTTTAACAAAGAAAATTGGCACAAACAATTTTGTTAAATCAAATTTCAGTTCAATTCAATTTTATTTATATAGCATCAAATCACAACAAACAGTCGCCTTAAGGCGCTTTGTATTGTGGGTAAAGACCCTACAATAATACAGAGAAAACCCAACAGTCAAAAGGACCCCCTATGAGCAGCACTTGGCGACAGTGGGAAGGAAAAAAAAAAATAAATCAAATATACACCTGTATAACAAAAGAAGATTTCATTAATTAACTTGTGTGATGCTGCATATTTACATGCGTTACGGTTTAGCTATACATGCCAATAAAATGCACCTGGCAAAAATGCATACAATGACATGCTGGAAAAAGGGTGATCTCATAGGCTGGGCTAATTCATGCGGTTGAACTCCCATTGCCTTAAGTGCATTTATCCAGTTACTTATCTGACATTAAACCTTTGCTGTAGTCCCTAAATACAGTAAACTTGACTTAATAAGTTAATGCAATGATGTAATACTAATACTGTGATACTGTAAATATCACAATTTAGAGATAAACAATGAGTATATAAAATATTTGCTAAACTAGGTGTTATTGCTTTGAAACTAAAATGCTAAGCTGCTTTTTTAAAGGTGTTATAGGTACATAAATGCTACAAATGGGTCATTGCCTATCGTGTTGCCTAAGTTGTGAAGCAACACAATAACATAGATAAGAACCTTCAGGGGATTAAGATGCACATTTCTGCAAAGATTGGTTGCATAACAGACAGAGATTTTGTGTATATATACTATCTTATACTAAGATACACACATACAGTGTGTAAACAATGAGCTGTAGCCACATCAACTTCAGTTATATTATGTGCATATATGTTATGTGAAGTATGTGGTCCTGGCATTCTCCAGTCACTCAACTACACCACAAACCCCAGTTTGAACATCATCGTACAAACTTACATTAGAGTTATTGGGGAACTATTTTGTAAAACACTTTCAGTCCACACATCTGAAAGTTTAACATTTCAACTGCAGCCTCTTGTATTTAATGCATTAAAAAAAAAAATCAAATCTTTTTGAGCCATAATTAGTGTAAGATTTTGTGTCACAACACATTAGTTCACCTATATGTTGTGTACATACTGGTACAAGCAGTGCACACACTGTGTGCTGTTACTGTATTAGTTTGACTGTTCTGAATGTTCTTGCTTATCTACCAACCAAAGCCAGTAATGGATTAAGTGTTCAAGATGCCAGGCAAAGGGCCAGTAAGGATTTAAAATATAACTGTGTCAACAAGTGGTATGCTGTATCAAGTGAGGACTCCATCCAGATGCTCCAGCCAAAATGAGAATCCATGACTAATGGAAATGTGAGTGTTAAATTTAATGCGTGTTAGCATATTTTAATAAAAAGTTAATAGTTAATAATATTTTTGCAGCTGCTATGGGTCTTTTTTTTTGTTTGTTTGTTTATTTTCATTTTTATTTCTTACAGCTACTATCTTACTTACCACCAGCTGTAATCTCTTGGGTTTCTGGACCAGATAAAATGCCCTACAGTTACATAAGAAATACCAAGAGAGCAATGTGGCTCCAGCTGGCCACAGGAAAAACCAAACTAACACGCACCCTATACACTACATTATATGAAGTCTATAGGTTAAATCAATTCCTGAATACATGATTGCAGAGAAATGGGGATATTAACAAACCCTTCTCTGCTGGGTATGTACAGTAAACAACTTAATCATATTATGTTCAATATCAAAATAAGGACAATCAATAGACTAAGAAACAAGGTAAAGTGAAGGTAAAGCATTAAGTTGCTGAAAAATGGGTGACGGACAGAAAAGAGGAATGAAGGGGAGAGGAAACAACAGCACATGGCAGAAAGTCTGCTTCCCTTTAATTGATGAGTTATTAAAATCATTATTTCTCAGAGTCCTAGTTCTATCACTGAGATCGATGGCAGGCACCAGCTGAATGTCCACACTAAGACACTTGCGCACATACACAAGATAGTCAGGCCTTTGTGCCCTTCAGTCTAGCGTGGTCTCAACAAGCCCCCTACAAGCCCATGGACACAGACACACCGGTGCACTAACACAGTAAATGCACCTTGCATACGTGCACAGCCACATGTAAGCAAACATGTATACACATTAATCTGATCTCAGAGGATTTGATTACAGTGTGGTGATGCGCTGAAACATCTGCATTACACTATTGACTCTTTAGCTGTTGCTCGACTTGCCGATCAGCCTGAGGAAATGCCCAATCAAGAGGGCTGTATCACTGGAGGTGCTCATCAATTGTGACATTGGAAATCAATTTACATGCGCAGTGCATGCACGGAGTAATATGGAAGTCAACATTAACTCTTTCACCTGAATCCCCAAGTACAAAAAGAGCCTTTTGAGAGATGAAGGCGCTGCTGAGGTGTTGCTGTGATTACATCGTTTAAAATTTAGTTTTCTGAGTATTATTGCTATGCATTAAAAGAGTAGCAATAAATGTGTTTCATGTGGTTTCGTTACAAAGCTTTAAATGCTATACGAGGTGAGAGAGGGGTATGAGAAGACCAGGAGAAAGAAAGGAAAAAAGACTAAAAAGCCAAATGATAAACTACTGACTGAAAATGTGCTGTGAAAACAGTTACAGTCTGATTATATAACAGGATGTAGAGACCTACAGTATACATTCTCATAACGCCAAGGCCACTGTACTTACACAGTCATCAATACCCGGCTGGAATAGGCCTAGTAAAGACCTATACTGGAAACCAACACCAAGAAGGGAGACAAGGAACTAATTCACTAATTTCATATCTATAATTAAGAAGTTCAAAAACAAAAATAAACAAAACAAAAATAGACACTGAGAGCCATACACAGGCTTTATATAAATCTATAAATCCCCCCAGTAGAAGAGCTATTTAGCAGCATTTATACTAAAGCTGAACTAGCAAATTATTTTAACCATCAATGTCTCATTTGATCCATTCTCATTCCTATTTGCTCTGTAATTCTGCTTGACATGTGATGACTGATCTCAAAATTGTTAGTTTTATCAATTTTCTGCTGACCAACTGTTTTGGCTGGTCGGCAGATTAATCTCTTTTGCAGTGATGCACACAGAATATACTGTCCACAGTATGAGCCTTCAAAACTGCCTGCGTTGAGCATATGGCGCTGCGGTGAAGAATGCAGAACATTCATGAGGATGAAAATAGTGGAGTACAATGAGGGATGCTAGAGCCTATCAATTAGGAAGAAGTGAGCACAGGGTTATTCCAAAAAAAATGGAAGAGAAGAAGATATGAAGTCTGGAGGTGGGTGGGCTGTGATGAGTAGAGATGAAGGAGGTGTGAGAGTGTGAAAATGATCATACAGACCATCAAAATGCAAAATGGAGCACTTGGGAGTATTTCCCCCTGGTAGTATTAACCAGCAGAGAGCTGTTCTGGTTAACATATGGTGAGGAAAGTTGTGAGAGCATATATACACACACACACACCCATCATCAGTTAGAGGGCTTGTTTCAGTGATCAAAGACTAACCTCACACTTTGAGACCAGACCAGCCTTCAGAGACATGGTAAAGGGATAAGATGGAAATCACTACAGCGCTGCCAGATATATGTGTGTTTTATGGTAGGTGGAAGAGGTGTGTAAGTGTATGCATATGTGCATACATGTCTTTTTGAATGTGTTGGAGGAGTTGCAGTGCTCACACACACACACACACACACGCACCTTTTAGTCAGGCTCATCTTGATCCTGTCCACGTCATTACAACTCAATCGCAGGGCGTTTGAGTGAGTTAGCACAAACAGCATCCAGCACTGCTTTGTCCCACTCAGGGAGATACAGTAATGCACTTCTGAAATATGACACCCTTCCCTGGCACCACACTCCCACTATCTACAACCATCTATATACAGAATACTGCAGCTGTGTCTAACAGCTCTGCCACTGCCCCGTCCTACGATACAGGATCTGAATGAAATCCATGAATGTTGGATGTTCAGCTCCAGTTGAAAATATTCATTAAAAAGGTTGCACAGTGGGACATTTTCTTTTTTGATTTTTATTGAATTAGAAGTCTTGTGCATCATACTGGTGATTGATTTCAAGATTCCAGCTGTGAGTGCTGCATCAACTATTCCACCTTTTATATTTTATACTTAACCCCATTCGATTGGCATGCTGTTTAAATAATCTCATTGTAAAATGGTTAATAACATGGACCCATGGCCATAAAATTCAGCTTTTCCATTGATTATGGGGTAACAGTGAGATAGATTAATGCATTTCTCAGGAGGTTCCCACCTCGGCAATGAATCTGAATCACTCATGCACACAGAGCAAGTGGAGCAGTCTCAGTAACCCACATTTGTATCCTCGCTCATATATATCTAATGCCAATTACTAATTGGTCCTTCACCAAGCTTCTTCACGTCCTCCTCTGCAGTCTTGCATGAATATACCCTGTCACAGAGTTGAGCGAGATCAATTTGGAAATGTCATTTTGGGAAAGCGATGATGAAATTCAGCTGTCAGGTGGCACAGTGGAAACAGATCGGAACAAATCTGGAGTCCAAATACGCAAGTGTAGGAGGATGTGAAATAAACAGGAGTATGTGAAACCATGCGGGGTGGAGGGTGGAGGGTGGGTGGGGGGTTGAACCATCATAATATATTGCAGAGTAAGTCAAAAAGCTATGAGGAAACTTTGCTTTCAGATCTCACAGGCTCAATATCCCCAGTTGCCGATAATGCGCAACACTACATCACTGGCATTAAATATTCAGAGGCTCACTACACCTTGGTGAACTTGTGCACCTATACACTCACCTCAAGCACACAAAGAAAACATTCTGTTAAAGATGACTCAAGCAAAGCGGAATTTACATTAGGAAGTCAATTACAACAACCACTCCTTTCAAACCAGATGTCGGAGTTATTAAACCCATACATGAGCTCTGGACTCATTGTGATGAGGAGCACATGCAACCCCATTCAGCTGGACAGTTCAGCTATGCCATGACCATTTCTTTGTGAAAATGGAGTAATTTATATTGAAGGGTATTATATGTAGTATTAATGAGACCTTTTTTTTTTAGCCCCGGCCTTGACAATAATCTTTGAGTGGCCCTGGGCCAACATAAAAAAAGCAATTTCCTAAACCAAACTGAACTCAGTTTTACAATTTTAATGGGCAAATAAGGGAAGCAAAATTCAAAGCAGTTAGGAGGCCTGGATAAAGGGAGGGAAAAAAAACTGCTTTAATGTAGTTTTTGAAAATATTTTCCATTGTGCAGTGTTGGTGCTTTTCTGCTGTCCTAACTGCAAACCACAGTGCAACAGAAGCCCAAATGTCGTAATGTAATGTTGTAAATAATGAAAGGTATTTTTCGAAATAGATGCTTGTAATATACACTGTGTTCTCTTTTCTCTTGGAAGCGTTTGGTGCCCAGCAGCGAAAGCATCAACTTAGTGCTCAAAAAAAAAATAAAAAATTACAAAGTGAATGACATCATTACAGAAACGTTCTCTCACCGAAAAAAAGAAGAAAAAAAAGGACAGTCTATCATGCATTTACAGACTTCACTTTCTAGATAATATACAATCTAGTTTACAGAAATGACATAAACACTAACAGACTGCATCTTACCTGGTTATTGATGCACAGAGCAAGGTGCTTCCTCTCCCGAGCCAGACTCCCGCTGCGCAGCCTCACCTCCTCTCCTTGGTGAACATTTCTGGAAGGGCATCACTCAAGTTAGGACACAAAACTCTCCAAAAATATGAAATATGCCATAAGCTCTCAGCATATGAGCAGCCTGTACTCTGTGTGCAGCTGCAGAGAGTACCGACATGCAGGATTTTAATCACTCATCAGTGCTTGAAGCAGCTTGTACCGGAGCTTCTCGTTTAACCGAAATAAATACTGCTGCCTTACATTTGACACTAAGACGAGTCGCCGCATGTGTTACTAACCTGTACGTGCCGTTCCTCAGCATGGCGAGCTTTGTATCTGCAGTCAGACAGAGATGAAGTGAAGACTTTGAGTCAGGAGCAGCCGGTGAGAGACCACACTTGGAAAATTCTCGCAGCCAATGGGATGCTGAGGGTGTACGCCTTTTATTTATTTATTTATGATAAAGTGCCCCCCCGCGCGCACGCGTGTTGACGGCGTCATTTAACTTGGCAATCGGTTTTAATTATTCTGCTCATATTCTCTCTGGGGAGGGACAATACTGTATCTCAGCCCATTATGTCAAGCGCCTGAAATGGCTCACGGTGTGCCAATCTATTTGCTCTTAGCAACTTACTTCCAGGGTGTGGGCTGGGCTCAAGTTGAACAAACACTGATATTCTCTAATGAAGCCCAAGCTACCACACTGGCTTAGGTGAGCTGCAGACAGGTGAGGTATAAGGTTATTGTTATAGGGCCCATCAGATTTGACCTTTTGGATGGAGGACTTCCAAATCTGCCCAGTATCTACCCACTATAAAAGGATCCTTATGCCGGTGTCCTACAGCCTAGTGTTTCTGCTGGGGCTGACTTTAAACTGTGCCCTGTTGTGGTGCGTGTTCTGCCAGACGCGCCGCTGGAGCAGCACGGTGATCTACCTGACCAACCTTGCAGTGGCGGATCTCCTCTACGTGCTGGCCCTTCCTCTTCTCATCATCAGCGATGCTATGGGAGACCTCTGGCCTTTCGGCAACATCCTCTGCAAAACTGTTCGATTTTCCTTTTTAGTCAACCTCCACTGTAGTATAATGTTTCTCACCTGCATCAGCGTTCACCGGTTCCTCGGAGTGTGCTACCCCATCGCTGCTGTGCGCCTCAGGACCAGAAAACTCGCCATCTTTGCGTCAGGATCCGTTTGGATTCTAACCAACGCGGAGATTTTACCAACACTTGTGTTTGCGCACACGGGTGTGATCAACAACATAACTGTTTGCTTTGAAATGACCAGCCCGAGGCAATTTAATCTACCGCGGTGAAGTTAGTTTCAAGTTGGATATTGGATATTCAAGCTCCGTGGGGTTAGCGGCATCTAGCTCACAGTTGATCCGATTCAGGGACTCAGATTTCGGCCAGCCGCTCTCTCCCGCTCCCTCCTCTCACCCGCGGAGGTTCACTTAGGGACCATCAATAAATTTCCGATCCAAACACTCATGAGAAACAAAAATAAATAAATTCCTTATCTTGTGACCCACTGACTCAAAATCTGTGTGAAATTGTTCTACTACACTAGACAGATGAGGCACACTCATTTTCTTTCCATTTTAAGCCTTTTTATATTTTTTAGCAATTTTTTATGTGAAAAATTGAGATTTTTCTTCAATAGCTTCCAGGTCATGTGACCCACTGACTCAAAGTCTATGTGTAATTATTCTGCTACATTAGACAAATGAGGCACACTCATTTTCTTTCCATTTTAAGCATTTTTATATTTTTTAGGATTTTTTATAGCCAGAAATTGAGATTTTTCTTCAATAGCTTCCAGGTCATGTGACCCACTGACTCAAAATCTGTGTGAAATTGTTCTACTACACTAGACAGATGAGGCACACTAATTTTCTTTTCATTTTAAGCCTTTTTATATTTTTTAGCAATTTTTTATGTGAAAAATTGAGATTTTTCTTCAATAGCTTCCAGGTCATGTGACCCACTGACTCAAAGTCTGTGTGTAATTATTCTGCTACATTAGACAAATGAGGCACACTCATTTTCTTTCCATTTTAAGCATTTTTATATTTTTTAGGATTTTTTATAGCCAAAAATTGAGATTTTTCTTCAATAGCTTCCAGGTCATGTGACCCACTGACTCAAAATCTGTGTGTAATTATTCTGCTACATTAGACAAATGAGGCACACTCATTTTCTTTCCATTTTAAGCATTTTTATATTTTTTAGGATTTTTTATAGCCAAAAATTGAGATTTTTCTTCAATAGCTTCCAGGTCATGTGACCCACTGACTCAAAATCTGTGTGTAATTATTCTGCTACATTAGACAAATGAGGCACACTCATTTTCTTTCCATTTTAAGCCTTTTTACATTTTTTAGGATTTTTTTATAGCCAAAAATTAAGATTTTTCTTCAATAGCTTCCAGGTCATGTGACCCACTGACTCAAAATCTGTGTGTAATTGTTCTACTACACTAGACATATGAGGCACACTCATTTTCTTTTCATTTTAAGCCTTTTTACATTTTTTAGGATTTTTTTATAGCCAAAAATTAAGATTTTTCTTCAATAGCTTCCAGGTCATGTGACCCACTGACTCAAAATCTATGTGAAATTGTTCTACTACACTAGACAGATGAGGCACACTCATTTTCTTTCCATTTTAAGCATTTTTATATTTTTTAGCAATTTTTTATGTGAAAAATTGAGATTTTTCTTCAATAGCTTCCAGGTCATGTGACCCACTGACTCAAAATCTGTGTGTAATTATTCTGCTACATTAGACAAATGAGGCACACTCATTTTCTTTCCATTTTAAGCATTTTTATATTTTTTAGGATTTTTTATAGCCAAAAATTGAGATTTTTCTTCAATAGCTTCCAGGTCATGTGACCCACTGACTCAAAATCTGTGTGTAATTATTCTGCTACATTAGACAGATAAGGCACACTCATTTTCTTTCCATTTTAAGCATTTTTATATTTTTTAGCAATTTTTTATGTGAAAAATTGAGATTTTTCTTCAATAGCTTCCAGGTCATGTGACCCACTGACTCAAAATCTGTGTGTAATTATTCTGCTACATTAGACAGATAAGGCACACTCATTTTCTTTCCATTTTAAGCCTTTTTATATTTTTTAGCAATTTTTTATGTGAAAAATTGAGATTTTTCTTCAATAGCTTCCAGGTCATGTGACCCACTGACTCAAAGTCTGTGTGTAATTATTCTGCTACATTAGACAAATGAGGCACACTCATTTTCTTTCCATTTTAAGCCTTTTTATATTTTTTAGGATTTTTTATAGCCAAAAATTGAGATTTTTCTTCAATAGCTTCCAGGTCATGTGACCCACTGACTCAAAATCTATGTGTAATTATTCTGCTACATTAGACAAATGAGGCACACTCATTTTCTTTCCATTTTAAGCATTTTTATATTTTTTAGGATTTTTTATAGCCAAAAATTGAGATTTTTCTTCAATAGCTTCCAGGTCATGTGACCCACTGACTCAAAGTCTGTGTGTAATTATTCTGCTACATTAGACAAATGAGGCACACTCATTTTCTTTCCATTTTAAGCCTTTTTATATTTTTTAGGATTTTTTATAGCCAAAAATTGAGATTTTTCTTCAATAGCTTCCAGGTCATGTGACCCACTGACTCAAAATCTGTGTGTAATTATTCTGCTACATTAGACAAATGAGGCACACTCATTTTCTTTCCATTTTAAGCATTTTTATATTTTTTAGGATTTTTTATAGCCAAAAATTGAGATTTTTCTTCAATAGCTTCCAGGTCATGTGACCCACTGACTCAAAATATGTGTGTAATTATTCTGCTACATTAGACAAATGAGGCACACTCATTTTCTTTCCATTTTAAGCATTTTTATATTTTTTAGGATTTTTTATGTGAAAAATTGAGATTTTTCTTCAATAGCTTCCAGGTCATGTGGCCCACTGACTCAAAATCTGTGTGAAATTGTTCTGCTACACTAGACAGATAAGGCACACTCATTTTCTTTCCATTTTAAGCCTTTTTATATTTTTTAGCAATTTTTTATGTGAAAAATTGAGATTTTTCTTCAATAGCTTCCAGGTCATGTGACCCACTGACTCAAAATCTGTGTGTAATTTTTCTACTACACTAGACAGATGAGGCACACTCATTTTCTTTCCATTTTAAGCCTTTTTATTTTTTTTAGGATTTTTCTATGTGAAAAATTGAGATTTTTCTTCAATAGCTTCCAGGTCATGTGACCCACTGACTCAAAATCTGTGTGTAATTGTTCTACTACACTAGACAGATGAGGCACACTCATTTTCTTTCCATTTTAAGCCTTTTTATATTTTTTAGGATTTTTTATAGCCAAAAATTGAGATTTTTCTTCAATAGCTTCCAGGTCATGTGACCCACTGACTCAAAATCTGTGTGAAATTGTTCTCCTACACTAGACAGATGAGGCACACTCATTTTCTTTCCATTTTAAGCCTTTTTATATTTTTTAGCAATTTCTTATGTGAAAAATTGAGATTTTTCTTCAATAGCTTCCAGGTCATGTGGCCCACTGACTCAAAATCTGTGTGTAATTATTCTGCTACATTAGACAGATAAGGCACACTCATTTTCTTTCCATTTTAAGCATTTTTATATTTTTTAGGATTTTTTATAGCCAAAAATTGAGATTTTTCTTCAATAGCTTCCAGGTCATGTGACCCACTGACTCAAAATCTGTGTGAAATTGTTCTCCTACACTAGACAGATGAGGCACACTCATTTTCTTTTCATTTTAAGCCTTTTTATATTTTTTAGCAATTTCTTATGTGAAAAATTGAGATTTTTCTTCAATAGCTTCCAGGTCATGTGGCCCACTGACTCAAAATCTGTGTGAAATTGTTCTGCTACACTAGACAGATAAGGCACACTCATTTTCTTTCCATTTTAAGCCTTTTTACATTTTTTAGGATTTTTTTATAGCCAAAAATTAAGATTTTTCTTCAATAGCTTCCAGGTCATGTGACCCACTGACTCGAAATCTGTGTGTAATTATTCTGCTACACTAGACAGATGAGGCACAGCCTTAATGCTATTGAAACGAAGTACAGTTTTATTTTCTACATATAATTTCAAATTATTTCTTTTGAACTACATTCAACAGGGTAGAAAGATTTTTTTATTACGTGCACAACAGACATTTCCAGCTGCCTCTCTTTGCCTTTTCATATTGGTTGCTTTTGATGTCTAGGCACAGGGCATGAAACCATTTGTCACACCTGTCGCACTGGATCTGTTAAAATATAACAGAAAACGTATATGTTTAGCGGTATAGTAATACAGTAAATACTCCTCTCCAGTCACACAGTAGGGTGTGTACTTGCTTGGCATATGTTATTTACGACTTTATCAGTACCTAGAGTTACTCTTTATTTATGCTTCAGATTTTCACATTGACAACTCATACTCTCACCCAATCTGTCATTTGAGGTCCCGAAACTGGGGGCTTGTAGGCAGCACATATTGCACAGCAAGTCTGGTCATCGAACACTGTAATCAAATTAGGAAATAAACCAAATATTATGATGAATTGTATTATGAAGTTTATGTATGTATATACACACACACACACTGCTCCAAAAAATAAAGGGAACACTTAAACAACACAATATAACTCCAAGTAAATCAAACTTCTGTGAAATCAAACTGTCCACTTAGGAAGCAACACTGATTGACAATCAGTTTCACATGCTGTTGTGCAAATGGAATAGACAACAGGTGGAAATTATTGGCAATTAGCAAGA